>NW_028164603.1:0-232500 GCF_964263955.1 Coregonus lavaretus
TGTAGTAAGTTGTCCAGTATTAAAAATGTGTATTCACTTGTGTTTTTAATAAGTTCGTACAATGTTCAACTTGTTGCTTCAGAACTGGATGTTGTTTAACTGAATACTATGATTCTATATCGTCTGTTTGAAACTGATTCTGTTGAGTGCATAATGCATGCAGCACTAGTAACATTATGAAACAGTATGTAAAAGAACCATTACATACTACGCTCATGTTACTCACTAGGACTACAAGTTATTAGCTTGTTATGTTGATGTTAACACACAAAACCACCCTTTATTTTGATATGCTGTCCTTCTTCTTTCCCATGTACATATAGATGGAAATAGTTTGTTATATTGGCAGAAAAATGAATTTTCCATGAAGGTTTTAAAGTGTTCACCACTCAAACCATTGCAAATAAAATATTTAAAGAACCATGTAGGCCTTGGTTGTGTGTTAGACTATTATTAGGAAATTGTCGTTTTTAAGATGTATTTAGACAACGTTCATAATCCCACTCCATACCCCCAGGGGGCAGTACTTTACCTATACTCTCAAGAAAACTCTGAGGCAATTTCCTGTTTGGAATTGATAAAAGGAAGGGCGTGGCTAGCCTTCATTAGGTTTGGGACTTCTGGATGCCATGTGGTGGAGAGAGAAATGGTTGTTTGGTGTGCAGGTAGCCTAGCGGTTAAGAGCGTTGGGCCAGTAACTGAAAGGGTGCTAGTTTGAATTCTCTAACCGACAAGGTGAAAAGTCTGTACACTTGAGCAAGGTACTTAACCTTAATTGCTCATGTAAGCCACTCTGGATAAGATAACTGAAAGACCAAACAACACTGGAGCGGTCTGGCTTATAGTTATAGTAGTGGTAGTGTCTTCAGTAGTAATGGTAGTGACTGGTTATAGTTATAGTAATGGTAGTGTCTTCAGTAGTAATGGTAGTGACTGGTTATAGTTATAGTAGTGGTAGTGACTGGTTATAGTTATAGTAGTGGTAGTGTCTGGTTATAGTTATAGTAGTGGTAGTGACTGGTTATAGTTATAGTAGTGGTAGTGACTGGTTATAGTTATAGTAGTGGTAGTGTCTTCAGTAGTAATGGTAGTGACTGGTTATAGTTATAGTAGTGGTAGTGACTGGTTATAGTTATAGTAGTGGTAGTGTCTGGTTATAGTTATAGTAGTGGTAGTGACTGGTTATAGTTATAGTAGTGGTAGTGACTGGTTATAGTTATAGTAGTGGTAGTGACTGGTTATAGTTATAGTAGTGGTAGTGACTGGTTATAGTTATAGTAGTGGTAGTGTCTACAGTAGTAGTGGTAGTGACTGGTTATAGTAGTGGTAGTGACTGGTTATAGTTATAGTAGTGGTAGTGACTGGTTATAGTTATAGTAGTGGTAGTGACTGGTTATAGTTATAGTAATGGTAGTGACTGGTTATAGTTATAGTAGTGGTAGTGACTGGTTATAGTTATAGTAGTGGTAGTGTCTTCAGTAGTAATGGTAGTGACTGGTTATAGTTATAGTAGTGGTAGTGACTGGTTATAGTTATAGTAGTGGTAGTGACTGGTTATAGTTATAGTAATGGTAGTGACTGGTTATAGTTATAGTAGTAGTAGTGACTGGTTATAGTTATAGTAGTGGTAGTGACTGGTTATAGTTATAGTAGTGGTAGTGACTGGTTATAGTTATAGTAGTGGTAGTGTCTTCAGTAGTAATGGTAGTGACTGGTTATAGTTATAGTAGTGGTAGTGACTGGTTATAGTTATAGTAGTGGTAGTGACTGGTTATAGTTATAGTAGTGGTAGTGTCTGGTTATAGTTATAGTAGTGGTTGTGACTGGTTATAGTTATAGTAGTGGTAGTGACTGGTTATAGTTATAGTAGTGGTAGTGTCTGGTTATAGTTATAGTAGTGGTTGTGACTGGTTATAGTTATAGTAGTGGTAGTGTCTTCAGTAGTAATAGTAGTGACTGGTTATAGTTATAGTAGTGGTAGTGACTGGTTATAGTTATAGTAGTGGTAGTGACTGGTTATAGTAATGGTAGTGACTGGTTATAGTTATAGTAGTGGTAGTGACTGGTTAAAGTTATAGTAGTGGTAGTGACTGGTTATAGTTATAGTAGTGGTAGTGTCTACAGTAGTAGTGGTAGTGACTGGTTATAGTTATAGTAGTGGTAGTGACTGGTTATAGTTATAGTAGTGGTAGTGACTGGTTATAGTTATAGTAGTGGTAGTGACTGGTTATAGTTATAGTAGTGGTAGTGTCTTCAGTAGTAATGGTAGTGACTGGTTATAGTTATAGTAGTGGTAGTGACTGGTTATAGTTATAGTAGTGGTAGTGTCTTCAGTAGTAATGGTAGTGACTGGTTATAGTTATAGTAGTGGTAGTGACTGGTTATAGTTATAGTAATGGTAGTGACTGGTTATAGTTATAGTAGTGGTAGTGACTGGTTATAGTTATAGTAGTGGTAGTGACTGGTTATAGTTATAGTAATGGTAGTGACTGGTTATAGTTATAGTAGTGGTAGTGACTGGTTATAGTTATAGTAATGGTAGTGACTGGTTATAGTTATAGTAGTGGTAGTGACTGGTTATAGTTATAGTAGTGGTAGTGTCTATAGTAGTAGTGGTAGTGACTGGTTATAGTTATAGTAGTGGTAGTGACTGGTTATAGTTATAGTAGTGGTAGTGACTGGTTATAGTTATAGTAGTGGTAGTGACTGGTTATAGTTATAGTAATGGTAGTGACTGGTTATAGTTATAGTAGTGGTAGTGACTGGTTATAGTTATAGTAGTGGTAGTGTCTTCAGTAGTAATGGTAGTGACTGGTTATAGTTATAGTAGTGGTAGTGACTGGTTATAGTTATAGTAGTGGTAGTGACTGGTTATAGTTATAGTAATGGTAGTGACTGGTTATAGTTATAGTAGTGGTAGTGACTGGTTATAGTTATAGTAGTGGTAGTGACTGGTTATAGTTATAGTAGTGGTAGTGTCTTCAGTAGTAATGGTAGTGACTGGTTATAGTTATAGTAGTGGTAGTGACTGGTTATAGTTATAGTAGTGGTAGTGACTGGTTATAGTAATGGTAGTGACTGGTTATAGTTATAGTAGTGGTAGTGACTGGTTAAAGTTATAGTAGTGGTAGTGACTGGTTATAGTTATAGTAGTGGTAGTGTCTTCAGTAGTAATGGTAGTGACTGGTTATAGTTATAGTAGTGGTAGTGACTGGTTATAGTTATAGTAGTGGTAGTGTCTGGTTATAGTTATAGTAGTGGTAGTGACTGGTTATAGTTATAGTAGTGGTAGTGACTGGTTATAGTTATAGTAGTGGTAGTGACTGGTTATAGTTATAGTAGTGGTAGTGACTGGTTATAGTTATAGTAGTGGTAGTGTCTACAGTAGTAGTGGTAGTGACTGGTTATAGTAGTGGTAGTGACTGGTTATAGTTATAGTAGTGGTAGTGACTGGTTATAGTTATAGTAGTGGTAGTGACTGGTTATAGTTATAGTAATGGTAGTGACTGGTTATAGTTATAGTAGTGGTAGTGACTGGTTATAGTTATAGTAGTGGTAGTGTCTTCAGTAGTAATGGTAGTGACTGGTTATAGTTATAGTAATGGTATTGTCTTCAGTAGTAATGGTAGTGACTGGTTATAGTTATAGTAGTGGTAGTGACTGGTTATAGTTATAGTAGTGGTAGTGTCTGGTTATAGTTATAGTAGTGGTAGTGACTGGTTATAGTTATAGTAGTGGTAGTGACTGGTTATAGTTATAGTAGTGGTAGTGTCTTCAGTAGTAATGGTAGTGACTGGTTATAGTTATAGTAGTGGTAGTGACTGGTTATAGTTATAGTAGTGGTAGTGTCTGGTTATAGTTATAGTAGTGGTAGTGACTGGTTATAGTTATAGTAGTGGTAGTGACTGGTTATAGTTATAGTAGTGGTAGTGACTGGTTATAGTTATAGTAGTGGTAGTGTCTACAGTAGTAGTGGTAGTGACTGGTTATAGTAGTGGTAGTGACTGGTTATAGTTATAGTAGTGGTAGTGACTGGTTATAGTTATAGTAGTGGTAGTGACTGGTTATAGTTATAGTAATGGTAGTGACTGGTTATAGTTATAGTAGTGGTAGTGACTGGTTATAGTTATAGTAGTGGTAGTGTCTTCAGTAGTAATGGTAGTGACTGGTTATAGTTATAGTAGTGGTAGTGACTGGTTATAGTTATAGTAGTGGTAGTGACTGGTTATAGTTATAGTAATGGTAGTGACTGGTTATAGTTATAGTAGTAGTAGTGACTGGTTATAGTTATAGTAGTGGTAGTGACTGGTTATAGTTATAGTAGTGGTAGTGACTGGTTATAGTTATAGTAGTGGTAGTGTCTTCAGTAGTAATGGTAGTGACTGGTTATAGTTATAGTAGTGGTAGTGACTGGTTATAGTTATAGTAGTGGTAGTGACTGGTTATAGTTATAGTAGTGGTAGTGTCTGGTTATAGTTATAGTAGTGGTTGTGACTGGTTATAGTTATAGTAGTGGTAGTGACTGGTTATAGTTATAGTAGTGGTAGTGTCTGGTTATAGTTATAGTAGTGGTTGTGACTGGTTATAGTTATAGTAGTGGTAGTGTCTTCAGTAGTAATAGTAGTGACTGGTTATAGTTATAGTAGTGGTAGTGACTGGTTATAGTTATAGTAGTGGTAGTGACTGGTTATAGTAATGGTAGTGACTGGTTATAGTTATAGTAGTGGTAGTGACTGGTTAAAGTTATAGTAGTGGTAGTGACTGGTTATAGTTATAGTAGTGGTAGTGTCTACAGTAGTAGTGGTAGTGACTGGTTATAGTTATAGTAGTGGTAGTGACTGGTTATAGTTATAGTAGTGGTAGTGACTGGTTATAGTTATAGTAGTGGTAGTGACTGGTTATAGTTATAGTAGTGGTAGTGTCTTCAGTAGTAATGGTAGTGACTGGTTATAGTTATAGTAGTGGTAGTGACTGGTTATAGTTATAGTAGTGGTAGTGTCTTCAGTAGTAATGGTAGTGACTGGTTATAGTTATAGTAGTGGTAGTGACTGGTTATAGTTATAGTAATGGTAGTGACTGGTTATAGTTATAGTAGTGGTAGTGACTGGTTATAGTTATAGTAGTGGTAGTGACTGGTTATAGTTATAGTAATGGTAGTGACTGGTTATAGTTATAGTAGTGGTAGTGACTGGTTATAGTTATAGTAATGGTAGTGACTGGTTATAGTTATAGTAGTGGTAGTGACTGGTTATAGTTATAGTAGTGGTAGTGTCTATAGTAGTAGTGGTAGTGACTGGTTATAGTTATAGTAGTGGTAGTGACTGGTTATAGTTATAGTAGTGGTAGTGACTGGTTATAGTTATAGTAGTGGTAGTGACTGGTTATAGTTATAGTAATGGTAGTGACTGGTTATAGTTATAGTAGTGGTAGTGACTGGTTATAGTTATAGTAGTGGTAGTGTCTTCAGTAGTAATGGTAGTGACTGGTTATAGTTATAGTAGTGGTAGTGACTGGTTATAGTTATAGTAGTGGTAGTGACTGGTTATAGTTATAGTAATGGTAGTGACTGGTTATAGTTATAGTAGTGGTAGTGACTGGTTATAGTTATAGTAGTGGTAGTGACTGGTTATAGTTATAGTAGTGGTAGTGTCTTCAGTAGTAATGGTAGTGACTGGTTATAGTTATAGTAGTGGTAGTGACTGGTTATAGTAATGGTAGTGACTGGTTATAGTTATAGTAGTGGTAGTGACTGGTTAAAGTTATAGTAGTGGTAGTGACTGGTTATAGTTATAGTAGTGGTAGTGTCTACAGTAGTAGTGGTAGTGACTGGTTATAGTTATAGTAGTGGTAGTGTCTTCAGTAGTAATGGTAGTGACTGGTTATAGTTATAGTAGTGGTAGTGACTGGTTATAGTTATAGTAGTGGTAGTGTCTTCAGTAGTAATGGTAGTGACTGGTTATAGTTATAGTAGTGGTAGTGACTGGTTATAGTTATAGTAATGGTAGTGACTGGTTATAGTTATAGTAGTGGTAGTGACTAGTTATAGTTATAGTAGTGGTAGTGACTGGTTATAGTTATAGTAGTGGTAGTGACTGGTTATAGTTATAGTAGTGGTAGTGTCTTCAGTAGTAATGGTAGTGACTGGTTATAGTTATAGTAGTGGTAGTGACTGGTTATAGTTATAGTAATGGTAGTGACTGGTTATAGTTATAGTAGTGGTAGTGACTGGTTATAGTTATAGTAGTGGTAGTGACTGGTTATAGTTATAGTAATGGTAGTGACTGGTTATAGTTATAGTAGTGGTAGTGACTGGTTATAGTTATAGTAATGGTAGTGACTGGTTATAGTTATAGTAGTGGTAGTGACTGGTTATAGTTATAGTAGTGGTAGTGTCTATAGTAGTAGTGGTAGTGACTGGTTATAGTTATAGTAGTGGTAGTGACTGGTTATAGTTATAGTAGTGGTAGTGACTGGTTATAGTTATAGTAGTGGTAGTGACTGGTTATAGTTATAGTAATGGTAGTGACTGGTTATAGTTATAGTAGTGGTAGTGACTGGTTATAGTTATAGTAGTGGTAGTGTCTTCAGTAGTAATGGTAGTGACTGGTTATAGTTATAGTAGTGGTAGTGACTGGTTATAGTTATAGTAGTGGTAGTGACTGGTTATAGTTATAGTAATGGTAGTGACTGGTTATAGTTATAGTAGTGGTAGTGACTGGTTATAGTTATAGTAGTGGTAGTGACTGGTTATAGTTATAGTAGTGGTAGTGTCTTCAGTAGTAATGGTAGTGACTGGTTATAGTTATAGTAGTGGTAGTGACTGGTTATAGTAATGGTAGTGACTGGTTATAGTTATAGTAGTGGTAGTGACTGGTTAAAGTTATAGTAGTGGTAGTGACTGGTTATAGTTATAGTAGTGGTAGTGTCTACAGTAGTAGTGGTAGTGACTGGTTATAGTTATAGTAGTGGTAGTGTCTTCAGTAGTAATGGTAGTGACTGGTTATAGTTATAGTAGTGGTAGTGACTGGTTATAGTTATAGTAGTGGTAGTGTCTTCAGTAGTAATGGTAGTGACTGGTTATAGTTATAGTAGTGGTAGTGACTGGTTATAGTTATAGTAATGGTAGTGACTGGTTATAGTTATAGTAGTGGTAGTGACTAGTTATAGTTATAGTAGTGGTAGTGACTGGTTATAGTTATAGTAGTGGTAGTGACTGGTTATAGTTATAGTAGTGGTAGTGTCTTCAGTAGTAATGGTAGTGACTGGTTATAGTTATAGTAATGGTAGTGACTGGTTATAGTTATAGTAGTGGTAGTGACTGGTTATAGTTAGTAGTGGTAGTGTCTTCAGTAGTAATGGTAGTGACTGGTTATAGTTATAGTAGTGGTAGTGACTGGTTATAGTTATAGTAATGGTAGTGACTGGTTATAGTTATAGTAGTGGTAGTGACTGGTTATAGTTATAGTAATGGTAGTGACTGGTTATAGTTATAGTAGTGGTAGTGACTGGTTATAGTTATAGTAGTGGTAGTGACTGGTTATAGTTATAGTAGTGGTAGTGACTGGTTATAGTTATAGTAGTGGTAGTGTCTTCAGTAGTAATGGTAGTGACTGGTTATAGTTATAGTAATGGTAGTGACTGGTTATAGTTATAGTAGTGGTAGTGACTGGTTATAGTTAGTAGTGGTAGTGTCTACAGTAGTAATGGTGTTGACTGGTTATAGTTATAGTAGTGGTAGTGACTGGTTATAGTAATAGTAGTGGTAGTGACGGGTTATAGTTATAGTAGTGGTAGTGACTGGTTATAGTTATAGTAGTGGTAGTGACTGGTTATAGTTATAGTAATGGTAGTGACTGGTTATAGTTATAGTAGTGGTAGTGACTGGTTATAGTTATAGTAATGGTAGTGACTGGTTATAGTTATAGTAGTGGTAGTGTCTTCAGTAGTAATGGTAGTGACTGGTTATATTTATAGTAGTGGTAGTGACTGGTTATAGTTATAGTAGTGGTAGTGACTGGTTATAGTTATAGTAGTGGTAGTGACTGGTTATAGTTATAGTAGTGGTAGTGACTGGTTATAGTTATAGTAGTGGTAGTGACTGGTTATAGTTATAGTAGTGGTATTGTCTTCAGTAGTAATGGTAGTGACTGGTTATAGTTATAGTAATGGTAGTGACTGGTTATAGTTATAGTAGTGGTAGTGACTGGTTATAGTTATAGTAGTGGTAGTGTCTTCAGTAGTAATGGTAGTGACTGGTTATAGTTATAGTAGTGGTAGTGACTGGTTATAGTTATAGTAATGGTAGTGACTGGTTATAGTTATAGTAGTGGTAGTGTCTTCAGTATTAATGGTAGTGACTGGTTATAATTATAGTAGTTGTAGTGTCTACAGTAGTAATGGTGGTGACTGGTTACCATGACGCTGACGAAGAGGAAACTTTGCTGTATTTTATTTTTTAATGTATTTTTTTTAACATTATTAACTCAGAAAATGTTTTGTATCATTACATACAGCCGGGAAAAACTATTGGATATCAGAGCGGCAGTAACTCACCAGAACTACCAGCATTACGACCAGGAATACGACTTTCCTGAAGCAGATCCTTTGTTCGCTCTCCCCAGGGCAATTGAACTGATTCCAGAGGCCGACCCAAAACATCACCGGCGGAGGAGAGGCACTCTGAGCGGCCTGCTGGTTTGACTTAGGAGGCACGCACACCACCCACCGCTTCCGAGTATATTACTTGTTCGGTCTTTGGATAACAAAGTTGACGAGCTCAGGGCGAGGGTTGCTTTCCAGAGAGACATCAGGGATTGTAACATCCTCTGTTTCACGGAAACATGGCTCTGTCGAAATTGGTCCAGCCAGATGGGTTCTCAGTTCATTGCGCAGACAGAAATAAATATCTCTCTGGGAAGCCGAAGGGCGGAGGTGTGTGTTTCATGATTAACGACTCAGGGTGTAATTGTAGTAACATACAGGAACTCGAGTCCTTCTGTTCACCCGACCTAGAATACCTCACAATCAAATGCCGACCGTATTATCTCCCAAGAGAAATTTCTTTGGTTATAGTCACGGCCGTGTATATCCCCCCTCAAGCCGATACCACGACGGCCCTCAAAGAACTTCACTGGACCTTATGCAAACTGGAAACCACATATCCTGAGGCTGCATTTATTGTAGCTGGGGATTTTAACAAAGCAAATTTGATGACTAGGCTCCGAAGTTCTATCAACATATCGACTGTTGTACTCGCGCGGCTAAAACCTCGACCATTGCTAACCGATGGCCCTCCCCTGCCCTCCTTTCGGCAAATCTGACCACGACTCCATTTTGCTCCTCCCTTCCTATAGGCAGAAACTCAAACAGGAAGTACCCGTGCTAAGGACTATTCAACACAGGTTTGACCAATCGGAATCCACGCGTCAAGATTGTTTTGATCACGTGGACTAGGATATGTTCCAGGTAGCTTGCGAAAATAATTTTGACGAATACACTGAAACGGTGACTGAGTTTATCAGGAAATATATAGGAGATAGGAGATGTTGTTCCCACTGTGATTATAAAACCTACCCTAACCAGAAACCGTGGATAGATGGCAGCATTTGCGCAAAACTGAAAGTGCGAACCACCGCATTTAACCATGGCAAGGTGACTGGGAATATGGTTGAATACAAAACAGTGTAGCTATTCACTCCGCAAGGGAATCAAACAGGCAAAGCGTCAGTATAGAGACAAAGTGGAGTCGCAATTCAACGGCTCAGACACGAGACGTTTGTAGCAGGGTCTACAGACAATCACAGACTACAAAAGGAAAACCAGCCACGTCGCCAAACACCGATGTCTTGCTTCCGGACAAGCTAAACACCTTCTTCGCCCGCGTTGAGGATAACACGGTGCCACCGATGCGGCCCACCACCAAGGACTGTGGGCTCTCCTTCTCCGTGGTCGAAGTGAGTAAGACATTTAAGCGTGTTAACCCTCGCAAGGCTGCTGGCCCAGACGGCATCCCTAGCCGCGTCCTCAGATCAGGTGCAGACCAGCTGGCTGGAGTGTTTACGGACATATTCAATCTCTCCCTATCCCAGTCTGTTGTCCCCACATGCTTCAAGATGGCCACCGTTGTTCCTGTACCCAAGAAAGCAAAGGTAACTGTATTACTTTGTAGGTTACAGCGAGCAAAGACGACCAACACCATCAATCATAGTTAACAAGTTTTAATGTTATTCTGCCATTGCCACCATATATACCACAGGTGTCATAAAAGAGTGTCGTAAACAATCACTCACAACCAAATCAATACATCTTCCTTTTTTTCCTCTTTTTTTTTTGTTTCAAAATAGTCATGGGCTGTCTATAATGAAATTTGAGACGTGTCACAATTCCCCACCATTTGCTCAATGTCAGAATTGATATTTGGCCAATAAAGGGACTCTCTGGCCCTTCTCTTACATTTCTCAGCTCCCAGATGTCCTTCATGCACTCTCTGTAGCATCTCCTGACACATTGAAGTAGGTATCACTATTCTGTTATTCTTCAACAGCACACCATTGACCAACAGCACACCAGCCAGCCATTTTCCAGATTCTGGATCACCTTGCAAAGAATGGGATCTGTTATGGTCTCTTCAGCTATTCGCCTTAGTTGCTGCTCAGAAACAGGAAGTGACTCCATGACCATACCCACATGCAAGGCAACCTCCTCCTCCATAGACTCCTGACTGAGGCTGATTTGGGCCACCACTGGTGGAGCCGCTGAGAGGGCGTCTGCAACCACTAATGTTGACCCGGGCACATAGGTTAGAACAAAATCATAGCGTTGCAACCACATTATCATCCTTTGAAGACGAGGAGGCATGTCATTCAGATTTTTTAGAGAGATTGAAATAAGGGGTTTATGGTCTGTTTCTAGAATCACCTTCGGTAAGCCATAAATGTAACAGTGAAACTTCTCACAACCAACGACCAACCCTAGGCACTCCTTTTCTATTGGAGCATTATTTGAGCTTCTCAGCATCAGTCAAAGAACGGTCCGCATAAGCCACGTGCTCCACATCCCTTGATGCTCCTGAAGAAGCACTGCTCCAACGCCATCTTTGGAGGCGTCCGTGAACACCTTAGTAGGCCTGTCAGGTTGAAACAAGTTAGCTCTTCAGACAAAATGTTCTCTACATCGAACAACTCTCTTTCATGTTCTCTGTTCCATCAGAACTCTGTCTTGTCCTGAAGGAGTGTCCTTCAGTTCACTGTTTTAGCTGACAGGTTTGGTACAAACTTCCCCAAATAATTGATCATACCCAAAACACGCTGAATGCCTTTCCTACCAGTGGGGTTTGCCATCTCCCTCACCGCGTTGACCTGGTCATGATCCGGCTGCTTATCCCCAAGACATGTGATTTCCTTCACACATAACTGACATTTAGCCCGATTTAGCTTCAAGCCATGCTTCTGAACCCTTTGCAGAGTATTTTCCAGCCGCTCATTGTGTTCCTGAATAGTGGACCCCCAGACCACAAAATCCTCCACATACACTCAAACTCCCTCTAACCCCCTCTAACTCCCTCTAACTCCCTCTAACCCCCTCTAACTCCCTCTAACTCCCTCTAACTCCCTCTAACCCCCTCTAACTCCCTCTAACCCCCTCTAACTCCCTCTAACCCCCTCTAACTCCCTCTAACTCCCTCTAACTCCCTCAAACCCCCTCTAACCCCCTCTAACTCCCTCTAACTCCCTCTAACCCCCTCTAACTCCCTCTAACCCCCTCTAACCCCCTCTAACTCCCTCTAACCCCCTCTAACTCCCTCAAACCCCCTCTAACTCCCTCTAACTCCCTCTAACTCCCTCTAACTCCCTCTAACCCCCTCTAACTCCCTCTAACCCCCTCTAACTCCCTCTAACCCCCTCTAACTCCCTCTAACTCCCTCTAACTCCCTCAAACCCCCTCAAACCCCCTCTAACTCCCTCTAACCCCCTCAAACCCCCTCTAACTCCCTCTAACTCCCTCTAACCCCCTCTAACTCCCTCTAACTCCCTCTAACCCCCTCTAACTCCCTCAAACCCCCTCTAACTCCCTCTAACTCCCTCTAACTCCCTCTAACCCCCTCTAACCCCCTCTAACTCCCTCTAACTCCCTCTAACCCCCTCTAACCCCCTCTAACTCCCTCTAACTCCCTCTAACTCCCTCAAACCCCCTCTAACTCCCTCTAACTCCCTCTAACTCCCTCTAACCCCCTCTAACTCCCTCTAACCCCCTCTAACTCCCTCAAACCCCCTCTAACTCCCTCTAACTCCCTCTAACTCCCTCTAACCCCCTCTAACTCCCTCTAACCCCCTCTAACTCCCTCTAACTCCCTCTAACCCCCTCTAACTCCCTCTAACTCCCTCTAACCCCCTCTAACTCCCTCTAACTCCCTCTAACCCCCTCTAACTCCCTCTAACTCCCTCTAACCCCCTCTAACTCCCTCTAACTCCCTCTAACTCCCTCTAACCCCCTCTAACTCCCTCTAACTCCCTCAAACCCCCTCTAACTCCCTCTAACTCCCTCTAACTCCCTCTAACCCCCTCTAACTCCCTCTAACCCCCTCTAACTCCCTCTAACTCCCTCTAACCCCCTCTAACTCCCTCTAACTCCCTCTAACTCCCTCTAACCCCCTCTAACTCCCTCTAACTCCCTCTAACCCCCTCTAACTCCCTCTAACTCCCTCTAACCCCCTCTAACTCCCTCTAACCCCCTCTAACTCCCTCTAACTCCCTCTAACTCCCTCAAACCCCCTCTAACTCCCTCAAACCCCCTCTAACTCCCTCTAACTCCCTCTAACCCCCTCTAACCCCCTCTAACTCCCTCTAACTCCCTCAAACCCCCTCTAACTCCCTCTAACTCCCTCTAACCCCCTCTAACTCCCTCTAACCCCCTCTAACCCCCTCTAACCCCCTCTAACTCCCTCTAACTCCCTCAAACCCCCTCTAACTCCCTCTAACTCCCTCTAACCCCCTCTAACTCCCTCTAACCCCCTCTAACCCCCTCTAACTCCCTCTAACTCCCTCTAACCCCCTCTAACTCCCTCTAACTCCCTCTAACCCCCTCTAACTCCCTCTAACCCCCTCTAACCCCCTCTAACTCCCTCTAACCCCCTCTAACTCCCTCTAACCCCCTCTAACCCCCTCTAACTCCCTCTAACTCCCTCTAACCCCCTCTAACCCCCTCTAACCCCCTCTAACTCCCTCTAACCCCCTCTAACTCCCTCTAACCCCCTCTAACTCCCTCTAACTCTCTCTAACTCCCTCTAACTCCCTCTAACCCCCTCTAACCCCCTCTAACTCCCTCTAACTCCCTCTAACCCCCTCTAACTCCCTCTAACCCCCTCTAAACCCCTCTAACCCCTCAATGACACTTTGCATGGCCTTGTGAAAGAGCTCAGGGGCAGAACTTATGCCAAAAGTTAACCTCTTAAAGGAATATCTTCCAAAATGTGTATTGACTGTACACAGTTTGGTGCTGGCTGCATCCAACCTCACCTGCCAGAATCCATTTGAAGCATCCAATTTGGAGAAATAGTGTGCGCCAGCCATTTCATACACTATCTCCTCCCTCTTCGGAATCTGAAAATGCTCCCTTTTGATACATGTATTAAGGTCCTTGGGGTCCATACAGACTCCATTCCTTTTCCAAACACACACCATGGAATTGACCCAGTCTGTTGGCTCCTCTGTTTTCATGAGCACATTGAGTTTCACCATTCTTCCCAACTTCTTCTTTAGATCCTTCCGTAGTGGCACCAGAACTCTGCATGGTGCATGAATCACTGGCTTGGCATTCTCTGTGAGAGTAATTGAGTGAATGAGAGGCAATGCTCCGAATCCTGTGAACATATCAGAATATCTCCTCACCATGTTGATTACTTGTCACCCATTGAACACTGTGCAGCCAGTCAAAGTCATTCATGGTGTACACTCGCTTAACCAGTCCCAACGACTCACATGACCAGTCCCAACGACTCACATAACCAGTCCCAACGACCCACATAACCAGTCCCAACGACTCACATAACCAGTCCCAACGACTCACATGACCAGTCCCAACGACTCACATAACCAGTCCCAACGACTCACATAACCAGTCCCAACGACCCACATAACATTTACGTAATTTAGCAGACGCTCTTATCCAGAGCGACTTACAAATTGGTGCATTCACCTTATAGCCAGTGGGATAACCACTTTACAATATGTTTTTTTTTTCTTTCTTTCTTTCTTTGGGGTGGGGTAAGGGGGGGTAGAAAGATTACTTTATCCTATCCCAGGTGTTCCTTAAAGAGGTGGGGTTTCAAATGTCTCCGGAAGGTGGTGAGTGACTCCGCTGTCCTGGCGTCGTGAGGGAGCTTGTTCCACCATTGGGGTGCCAGAGCAGCGAACAGTTTTGACTGGGCCGAGCGGGAACTGTGCTTCAGCAGAGGTAGGGGAGCCAGCAGGCCAGAGGTGGATGAATGCAATGCCCTCGTTTGGGTGTAGGGACTGATCAGAGCCTGAAGGTACGGAGGTGCCGTTCCCCTCACAGCTCCGTAGGCAAGCACCATGGTCTTGTAGCAGATGCGAGCTTCAACTGGAAGCCAGTGGAGTGTGCGGAGGAGCGGGGTGACGTGAGAGAACTTGGGAAGGTTGAACACCAGACGGGCTGCGGCATTCTGGATGAGTTGTAGGGGTTTAATGGCACAGGCAGGGAGCCCAGCCAACAGCGAGTTGCAGTAATCCAGACGGGAGATGACAAGTGCCTGGATTAGGACCTGTGCCGCTTCCTGTGTAAGGCAGGGTCGTACTCTCCAAATGTTGTAGAGCATGAACCTACACGATCGGATCACCGCCTTGATGTTAGCGGAGAACGACAGGGAGCCAAGGCTCTTCGCACTCTGGGAGGAGGACACAACGGAGTTGTCAACCGTGATGGCGAGATCATGGAACAGGCAGTCCTTCCCCGGGAGGAAGAGCAGCTCCGTCTTGCCAAGGTTCAGCTTGAGGTGGTGATCCGTCATCCATACTGATATGTCTGCCAGACATGCAGAGATGCGATTCGCCACCTGGTTATCAGAAGGGGGAAAGGAGAAGATTAGTTGTGTGTCGTCTGCGTAGCAATGATAGGAGAGGCCATGTGAGGATATGACAGAGCCAAGTGACTTGGTGTATAGCGAGAATAGGAGAGGGCCTAGAACTGAGCCCTGGGGGACACCAGTGGTGAGAGCACGTGGTGCGGAGACAGATTCTCGCCACGCCACTTGGTAGGAGCGACCGGTCAGGTAGGACGCAATCCAAGAGTGAGCCGTGCCGGAGATGCCCAGCTCGGAGAGGGTGGAGAGGAGGATCTGATGGTTCACAGTATCAAAGGCAGCAGACAGGTCTAGAAGGACAAGAGCAGAGGAGAGAGAGTTAGCTTTAGCAGTGCGGAGAGCCTCCGTGACACAGAGAAGAGCAGTCTCAGTTGAATGACCAGTCTTGAAACCTGACTGGTTTGGATCAAGAAGGTCATTCTGAGAGAGATAGCAAGAGAGTTGGCTAAAGACGGCACGCTCAATAGTTTTGGAGAGAAAAGAAAGAAGGGATACTGGTCTGTAGTTGTTGACATCAGAGGGATCGAGTGTTGGTTTTTTGAGAAGGGGTGCAACTCTCGCTCTCATGAAGACGGAAGGGACATAGCCAGCGGTCAAGGATGAGTTGATCAGCGAGGTGAGGTAAGGGAGAAGGTCACCGGAGATGGTCTGGAGAAGAGAGGAGGGGATCGGGTCAAGCGGGCAGGTTGTTGGGCGGCCGGCCGTCACAAGTCGCAAGATTTTATCTGGAGAGAGAGGGGAGAAAGAAGTCAAAGCATAGGGTAGGGCAGTGTGAGCAGGACCAGCAGTGTCATTTGACTTAACAAACGAGGATCGGATGTCGTCAACCTTCTTTTCAAAATGGTTGACGAAGTCATCCACAGAGAGGGAGGGGGGGGGAGGGGGAGGAGGATTCAGCAGGGAGGAGAAGGTGGCAAAGAGCTTCCTAGGGTTAGAGGCAGATGCTTGGAATTTAGAGTGGTAGAAAGTGGCCTTAGCAGCAGAAACAGATTAAGAAAATGTAGAGAGGAGGGAGTGAAAAGATGCCAGGTCCGCAGGGAGTCTAGTTTTCCTCCATTTCCGCTCGGCTGCCCAGAGCCCTGTTCTGTGAGCTCGCAATGAGTCATCAACCACGGAGCTGGAGGGGAGGACCGAGCCGGCCGGGAGGATAGGGGACATAGAGAGTCAAAGGATGCAGAAAGGGAGGAGAGGAGGGTTGAGGAGGCAGAATCAGGAGATTGGAGGGAGAAGGATTGAGCAGAGGGAAGAGATGATAGGATGGAAGAGGAGAGAGTAGCGGGAGAGAGAGAGCGAAGGTTGCGACGGCGCATTACCATCTGAGTAGGGGCAGAGTGAGTAGTGTTGGAGGAGAGCGAGAGAGAAAAGGATACAAAGTAGTGGTCGGAGACATGGAAGGGAGTTGCAGTGAGATTAGTAGAAGAACAGCATCTAGTAAAGATGAGGTCAAGCGTATTGCCTGCCTTGTGAGTAGGGGGGGATGGTGAGAGGGTGAGGTCAAAAGAGGAGAGGAGTGGAAAGAAGGAGGCAGAGAGAAATGAGTCAGAGTCAATAACCAGTCCCAACGACCCACATGCTGTATCCCCCAAAAGAGAATCATGCCCCTCTGGTACGATCCCCTTTACATCAGTGTGTGGTTTCTTGTTGTTAGCCGACACAAACCTTTAGTCTCAATTGCTTGGCCATTGTACGCTTTGAGAGCCACAGCCTTTTGCATGATGGCTGGTTTGTGCTTTAGCTCATGAAAATCCCTCATATTGATCAGGCTGGCTTTAGCCCCTGTATCCAGCTTTAAGGTAAACATCAGGCTGGCTTTAGCCCCTGTACCCAGTGGTCACTAGCTACAGTATGGACCTGTGATGGTTCTTGCCCGTCCTCCATGCAATCCACAGTGCCCACAAACAAATCACTTTGTTCATTCTCCTCCATTTCAATGGTGTGAACATTTTGTCTCCCATACATGTCCTTTGCAAAACACATTTTTCCAAAATGATTTTTACTCTTGCACTTGTAGCAACATTTTCCAAAGGCAGGACACTTCCTGGCCTGGTGACTGGTACCACACCTATTACAATCATATTGCTTGTGACTCCTTTGGTCGAAGTCATATTTTTGGTGACTCCTTTGGTCAGTCATATTGCTTTTGGCTCCTTTGCTCATATCGCCCCCTTGTGTCCTTGTCTAAAAATGCACTGCTGCGTTTTCCACGTCCATAGCAGTGTTTGCTGGTGTGGAGCTAAAAGTTTTAATATGCAATTGTGCCAGCTCATTCGCCTGACATATTTTTACTGCAGTGTTCAAATGTAACTCACTTTCCCACAGCAATCTTTCTCTAACTCTGGAGTCATTTATACCAAACACAATCTGATCTCGAAGCATAGAGGAGGTTAGGTCTACAAAATTACACGTCTGTGCTTTTAATTTCAAATCTGTAAGAAAGACGTCAAACTTTTCACCTTGCTGTTGTATACGACAACGAAACACACAACGTTCATATGTCTCGTTCTTCTTAGGTGAACAATATGCATCAAACTGATCCAGTACCTCCGTGAACTGGTCTTTATCCTCATCAAACTGATCCAGTACCTCCGTGAACTGGTCTTTATCCTCATCAAACTGATCCAGTACCTCCGCGAACTGGTCTTTATCCTCATCAAACTGATCCAGTACCTCCGCGAACTGGTCTTTATCCTCATCAAACTGATCCAGTACCTCCGCGAACTGGTCTTTATCCTCATCAAACTGATCCAGTACCTCCGCGAACTGGTCTTTATCCTCATCAAACTGATCCAGTACCTCCGCGAACTGGTCTTTATCCTCATCAAACTGATCCAGTACCTCCGTGAACTGGTCTTTATCCTCATCAAACTGATCCAGTACCTCCGCGAACTGGTCTTTATCCTCATCAAACTGATCCAGTACCTCCGCGAACTGGTCTTTATCCTCATCAAACTGATCCAGTACCTCCGCGAACTGGTCTTTATCCTCATCAAACTGATCCAGTACCTCCGCGAACTGGTCTTTATCCTCATCAAACTGATCCAGTACCTCCGTGAACTGGTCTTTATCCTCATCAAACTGATCCAGTACCTCCGTGAACTGGTCTTTATCCTCATCAAACTGATCCAGTACCTCCGTGAACTGGTCTTTATCCTCATCAAACTGATCCAGTACCTCCGTGAACTGGTCTTTATCCTCATCAAACTGATCCAGTACCTCCATGAAGTGAAGTTATTGAATATATAGATTGCCTGTGGTCCCGCTATAGTAAGAAAGAGAGCAACTTTACGTTCATCCGGCTCCTTTGTAACTCCAATAGCAGACATATACAGCAAAAACCGCTGTTGAAATGTTTTCCAATTCGCGTCCACAATCCCATCCAGGCTCAAAGCCTCTGGTGGCTTGATAACATCCATTGCACTTCCATAAACTCCAACATTCACAGAAAAAACATTATTTTCACTCCTGGTAACTGTATTACTTTGTGGGTTACAGCGAGCAAAGACGACCAACACCATCAATCATAGTTAACAAGTTTTAATGTTATTCCTCCATTGCCACCATATATACAAAAGGTGTCGTAAAAGAGTGTCGTAAACAATCACTCACAACCACATCAATACAGGAACTGAACTAAATGACTATCGCCCCGTAGCACTCACCTCTGTCATCATGAAGTGCTTTGAGAGACTAGTCAAGGATCATATCACCTCTACCTTACATGTCACCCTAGACCGACTTCAATTTGCTTACCGCCCCAATAGATCCACAGACGATGCAATCGCCATCAACCTGCACAGTGCCCTATCCCATCTGAATAAGAGGAATACCTATGTAAGAATGCTGTTCATTGACTATAGCTCAGCACTTCAAATAGCCACCCTTTGCCTTGATGACAGCTTTGCACACTCTTGGCATTCTCTCAACCAGCTTCACCTGGAATGCTTTTCCAACAGTGTTGATGGAGTTCCCACATATGCTGAGCACTTGTTGGCTGCTTTTCCTTCACTCTGCCGTCCGACTCATCCCAAACCACCTCAATTTGGTTGAGATCGGGGGATTGTGGAGGCCAGGTCATCTGATGCAGCACTCCATCAGTCTCCTTCTTGGTAAAATAGCCCTTACACAGCCTGGAGGTGTGTTGGGTCATTGTCCTGTTAAAAAACAAATGATAGTCTCACTAAGCCCAAATAGCAGAATAGTCTGGAGTCAGTTTGATGCTGGAGTCAGTTTGAAACAACAGCAGAATAGTCTGGTCTGTTTGATGCTGGAGTCAGTTTGAAACAACAGCAGAATAGTCTGGTCTGTTTGATGCTGGAGTCAGTTTGAAACAACAGCAGAATAGTCTGGTCTGTTTGATGCAACAAGGTTAACATTTGTCAAACTAGACTAAAGTCTTCTTTATTGATTATTTCTGAAACAGTTGGTTAATGTGTTTTTAGCTGAATCGTCTATAACAACCAAGTAGTATTTGTGATATGCAACCCTGGAATACACAGTGAGGTATTAGAGTGGAAACACCTGGGTTTTATTTGTAGCATAGTTTCCTCTCACATACAGTAAAGGGCAGCGCGAAGTGCTCTACGGTGTCCCCAGGAGACAATCTTAAAGAGAAAGGTCTCCTTTACGTCTGAATAATTTAACATCTGAGTATTTCACATCTGGATATGGCTGGTTTATAAATAGATCTGCCTGGATGCTGTTTAGTAACAACATGTGACTGACTGGAGGACTGTTAGCACCACGGGAGTTTCTATAAGGAACGCACACAGCAAGAGGCTTTAGGGACGTACACAGTGGAACTTATTTTGGAAAGAGAAAGTGGTTCAGAGTGAATGAGATCCCTCGGGAGAGGCAGGGTTTTCAGTGTTTCCCCTCCCAGTGTTGAGCTAACAGCAGCTAGACAGCTTCTAGCTTCTACCCAACAACAGAGAAATACTGCTAGTGGAGAGTTGAGAGAGATAAACCACTACTGATGGTGTGGAACAGAGTGAGCTGCAGAACCCCAACAACCTACAACATGCTGCTATCTGCTGTCTGTTAAACACTGAGGTAGAGGGGCCTGTCTGTTAAACACTCCACATCATTAATGAGGGAGAGGGGCCTGTCTGTTAAACATCATCTTAACCAAGAGAGATGATCAAACAACTCCAAATACCTTCAAATAGTCAGTCTCTCCCTTTCCCAGTCCGTTGTCCCCGATTGCTTCAAAATGTCCATCATTGTTCCTGTACCCAAGAAAGTAAAGGTAACTGAACTAAAGGACTATCGCCCAGTAACAGTCACTTCTGTCATCATGAAGAGCTTTGAGAGGCTAGTTAAGGATCATATCATTTAGCAGACGCTCTTATCCAGAGCGACTTACAGTTAGTGAGTGCATACATTTTTCATACTGGGCCCCCCATGGGAAACGAACCCACAACCCTGGCGTTGCAAGCGCCATGCTCTACCAACTGAGCTACACGGGGCCACTTACCTCCTCCCTATAGACTGACTTGTCATCGCTGGGTTATCAGACCTACAACAGTGGTGTCGTCAGCAAACTTGATGATGTAGTTGGTGACGTGCAAAGCCACGCAGTCGTGGATGAACAGGGAGGCTGTTAGCCAACCTGCCAACTTAGTGGAGTCTGCCACTAGCACAGTCAGGGTAGTCAGCTCAGCTTTCCCCATTGAGACCGTGTCTGTGCCTCGATCTAGGTCGGGCAAAACTAAACATGGCGGGGTTCGCCTTAGCAATCTCACTGGAATAAAGTTCTCCTCCCTTCCTGTCATTATTGAAAGAGTTTGTGATATCTCACATCTCAAAATAAAGCTACTTAATGTTAGAATCCTCACTTCCAAGGCAGTTATGGTCAATTAACTGAACTAATCACTGATCTTCTTGATGTGATTGTCCTGACTGAAACAAGCCTTAAGCCTGATGAATGTTAAATGAGGTCTTCCATTCCACCGGCCTAATGTTATTTGGGTTGTAACTCTAATGAACTTATCCTCTGCAGCAGAGGTAACTCTGGGTATTCCATTCCTGTGGCGGTCCTCATGAGAGCCAGTTTCATCATAGCGCTTGATGGTGTTTGCGACTGCACCTGAAGAAACTTTCAAAGTTCTTGAAATGTTCCGTATTGACTGACCTTCATGTCTTAAAGTAATGATGGACTATCGTTTCTCTTTGCTTATTTGAGCTGTTCTTGCCATAATATGGACTTGGTCTTTTACCAAATAGGGCTATCTTCTGTATCCCCCCCCCCCCCCCCCCCCCCCACCTTGTCACAACACAACTGATTGGCTCAAACGCATCCTCTCCCCTAACTCAGGCCTGTGGGTAAAACTCTGCACTTAACTAGGTAATTATCTGAAGCGTTAACGTTAGGTAGTTAGTAGCTACTGTACTCTAAATGTAGCTACCTGGATAGCTAATTAAACAATAGCTGGAACGACCTAGCGAACAGACGCGAACTGGCTGAATCGATTCAGTGGCTAGCTTTGTACTTAACTGGCTAACAGTAGCTACTAAGGGTAAGTTATAACCTACATTTGTGTTTTGTTTTTACATACTGGTAACCAGAGTCGTTCAAGGGAATTCGGGACATGGGTGACTAGTTAACGTTAGCTTGGCTCTCTCTGTGTGTTCGTGCTGTGGGAGAAGTTTTTTTTTTCCGATGGCAGAGAGCAATGGCTAGCTAGTATGCTAACTATTCTAGCTAACTAACTGGCTGAATAAGTTGACGACGGACTCACTCAAACTGTCAAAACTAACCCAAAACTTTACACAACGTTAGACACGGACACGAATGATCTGCTTGGCGTGTTAACACACTGGTGGTTTGTTGTAACAGAGTATTGGTGCTAAACCGTGTTATTGGAGCCTGGCATGCTAGTTGGCTATGGCGTCATATGATTCGGTGCCCTGGACGGTTTTCACGGAAGAATACTGTAACAAGTTAGCTTCCTGAATAAACTAAGTTAGTCTATTCCTAGAAAACATTGAACCGCTGTAGTTTACAACAATTATAATTTCTAAAGTGGAAGTTGGGAGAGTTATATTTGGGTGTTTCAGTGAAACGTAAGTGAGGGAGGCCCCGCTCTCTCGCTTTCCCAGATGTTTAGTTCATTTCATTCCGATCTCCATTGCATTATTGTAGCCATTTTCTGTAGCCTGTCAACTATGCCTCTGCCTATCCCTGTTCTCTCCTCTCTGCACAGGCTATACAAACGCCTCACACCGCGTGGCCGCTGCCACTCTAACCTGGTGGTCCCTACACCTGGTGGTTCTGCGGCCAACAAGGCAGAGTTCATCTCAGCCTATGCTACCCTCCAGTCCCTCGACTTCTTGGCGCTGACGGAAACATGGATTACCACAGAAAACACTGCTACTCCTACTGCTCTCTCCTCGTCTGACCATGTGTTTTCGCTTACCCCGAGAGCATCTGGTCAGCAGGGTGGTGGCACAGGAATCTTCATCTCTCCCAAGTGGACATTCTCTCTTTCTCCCCTGACCCATCTGTCTATCTCCTCATTTGAATTCCATGCTGTCACAGTCACTAGCCCATTCAAGCTTAACATCCTTGTCATTTATCGCCCTCCAGGTTCCCTTGGAGAGTTCATCAATGAGCTTGACGCCTTGATAAGTTCCTTTCCTGAGGATGGCTCACCCCTCACAGTTCTGGGTGACTTCAACCTCCCTACGTCTACCTTTGACTCATTTCTCTCTGCCTCCTTCTTTCCACTCCTTTCCTCTTTTGACCTCACCCTCTCACCGTCTCCCCCTACTCACAAGGCAGGCAATACGCTTGACCTCATCTTTACTAGATGCTGTTCTTCTACTAATCTCACTGCAACTCCCCTCCAAGTCTCCGACCACTACTTTGTATCCTTTTCTCTCTCGCTCTCCTCCAACACTACTCACTCTGCCCCTACTCAGATGGTAATGCGCCGTCGCAACCTTCGCTCTCTCTCTCCCGCTACACTCTCCTCTTCCATCCTATCATCTCTTCCCTCTGCTCAATCCTTCTCCCTCCAATCTCCTGATTCTGCCTCCTTAACCCTCCTCTCCTCCCTTTCTGCATGCTTTGACTCTCTATGTCCCCTATCCTCCCGGCCGGCTCGGTCCTCCCCTCCTGCTCCGTGGCTTGACGAATCATTGCGAGCTCACAGAACAGGGCTCCGGACAGCCGAGCGGAAATGGAGGAAAACTAGACTCCCTGCGGACCTGGCATCTTTTCACTCCCTCCTCTCTACATTTTCTTCCTCTGTTTCTGCTGCTAAAGCCACTTTCTACCACTCTAAATTCCAAGCATCTGCCTCTAACCCTAGGAAGCTCTTTGCCACCTTCTCCTCCCTGCTGAATCCTCCTTCCCCCCCCCCCCTCCCTCTCTGTGGATGACTTCGTCAACCATTTTGAAAAGAAGGTTGACGACATCCAATCCTCGTTTGTTAAGTCAAATGACACCGCTGGTCCTGCTCACACTGCCCTACCCTATGCTTTGACTTCTTTCTCCCCTCTCTCTCCAGATGAAATCTTGCGACTTGTGATGGCCGGCCGCCCAACAACCTGCCCGCTGGACCCTATCCCCCTCCTCTCTTCTCCAGACCATTTCCGGAGACCTTCTCCCTTACCTCACCTCGCTCATCAACTCATCCTTGACCGCTGGCTATGTCCCTTCCATCTTCAAGAGAGCGAGAGTTGCACCCCTTCTCAAAGAACCTACACTCGATCCCTCCGATGTCAACAACTACAGACCAGTATCCCTTCTTTCTTTTCTCTCAAACTCTTGAGCGTACCGTCTTTAGCCAACTCTCTTACTATCTCTTTCAGAATGACCTTCATGATCCAAACCAGTCAGGTTTCAAGACTGGTCATTCAACTGAGACTGCTCTTCTCTGTGTCACGGAGGCTCTCCGCACTGCTAAAGCTAACTCTCTCTCCTCTGCTCTCGTCCTTCTAGACCTATCTGCTGCCTTTGATACTGTGAACCATCAAAAAAACATGATCTACAGTGAGGGAAGAAAGTATTTGATTTTGCCCACTGACATAGAAATGATAAGTCTATAATTTTAATGGTAGGTTTATTTGAACAGTGAAAGACAATAACAACAACAAAATACAGAAAAACGCATGTCAAAAATGTTATAAATTGATTTGTATTTTAATGAGGGAAATAAGTATTTGACCCCTCTGCAAAACATGATTTACTACTTGGTGGCAAAACCCTTGTTGGCAATCACAGAGGTCAGATGTTTCTTGTAGTTGGCCACCAGGTTTGCACACATCTCAGGAGGGATTCTGTCCCACCCCTCCACAGATTTTCTATGGGATTAAGGTCTGGAGACTGGCTAGGCCACTCCAGGACCTTAATGTGCTTCTTCTTGAGCCACTCCTTTGTTGCCTTAGCCGTGTGTTTTGGGTCATTGTCAAACTGGAATACCCATCCACTACCCATTTTCAATGCCCTGGCTGAGGGAAGGAGGTTCTCACCCAAGATTTGACGGTACATGGCCCCGACCATCGTCCCTTTGATGCGGTGAAGTTGTCCTGTCCCCTTAGCAGAAAAACACCCCCAAAGCATAATGTTTCCACCTCCATGTTTGACGGTGGGGATGGTGTTCTTGGGGTCATAGGCAGCATTCCTCCTCCTCCAAACACGCGAGTTGAGTTGATGCCAAAGAGCTCCATTTTGGTCTCATCTAACCACAACACTTTCACCCAGTTCTCAATCATTCAGATGTTCATTGGCAAACTTCAGACGGGCCTGTATATGTGCTTTCTTGAGCAGGGGGACCTTGCGGGCGCTGCAGGATTTCAGTCCTTCACGGCATAGTGTGTTACCAATTGTTTTCTTGGTGACAATGGTCCCAGCTGCCTTGACATCATTGACAAGATCCTCCCGTGTAGTTCTGGGCTGATTCCTCACCATTCTCATGATCATTGCAACTCCACGAGGTGAGATCTTGCATGGAGCCCCAGGCCGAGGGAGATTGACAGTTATTTTGTGTTTCTTCCATTTGCGAATAATCGCACCAACTGTTGTCACCTTCTCACCAAGCTGCTTGGTGATGGTCTTGTAGCCCATTCCAGCCTTGTGTAGGTCTACAATCTTGTCCCTGACATCCTTGGAGAGCTCTTTGGTCTTGGCCATGGTGGAGAGTTTGGAATCTGATTGATTGATTGCTTCTGTGGACAGGTGTCTTTTATACAGTTAACAAACTGAGATTAGGAGCACTCCCTTTAAGAGTGTGCTCCTAATCTCAGCTCGTTACCTGTATAAAAGACACCTGGGAGCCAGAAATCTTTCTGATTGAGAGGGGGTCAAATTCTTATTTCCCTCATTAAAATGCAAATCAATTTATAACATTTTTTAGATGCGTTTTTCTGGATTTTTTTGTTGTTATTCTGCCTCTCACTGTTCAAATAAACCTACCATTAAAATTATAGACTGATCATTTCTATGTCAGTGGGCAAACGTACAAAATCAGCAGGGGATCAAATACTTTTTTCCCTCACTGTATATATATATATATATATTGTAAAGTGATTGTCCCACTGGCTATCATAAGGTGAATGCACCAATTTGTAAGTCGCTCTGGATAAGAGTGTCTGCTAAATGACGAAAATGTAAATGTAAATATAATTAACCTCTTAAGGATCTGACCCTTTTTTCAAATTTCCTCCTAAAATGACATACCCAAATCTAACTGCCTGTAGCTCAGGACCTGAAGTAAGGATATGCATATTCTTGATACCATTTGAAAGGAAACACTTTGAAGTTTGTGGAAATGTGAAATTAATGTAGGAGAATATAACACATTAGATCTGGTAAAAGATAATACAAACAAAAAAATATGTATTTTCTATTTTGTCTTTTGTTCAATCATCTTTGAAATGCAAGAGAAAGGCCACAATATAATATTGCAGTTTAGGCGCAATTTAGATTCTGGCCACTAGATAGAAGCATCTGTATTGCTTGCTGTTTGGGGTTTTAGGCTGGGTTTCTGTATAGCACTTTGTGACATCTGCTGATGTAAAAAGGGTTTTATAAATACATTTGATTGATTGATTGATTGATTGATTGAGTACAGCAGAGGGCTGAGGACACACCCCTGGGGGGCCCCTGTGTTAAGAATCAGTGTGGAGGAGGTATTGTTGCCAATCCTCACAGCCTGTGGTCTGTCCGTCAGGAAGTCTAGGATCCAGTTGCAGAGGGTGGTGTCCAGACACAGGGCTCTGAGCTTGGTGTCGAGCTTGGAGGGAACAATAGTGTTGAATGTTGAACTGTAGTCAATGAACAGCATTCTCACATACAATGCCTTCAGAAAGTATTCATACCCCTTGACTTATTCCACATTTTGTTGTGTTATAGCCTGAATTGAAAATTGATTAAATTTATATTTTTCTCACCCATTTGAGCAAAGTTTGAGCAGAGTAGACCAGAACAGAGATTGAGCAGAACAGAGTAGAGCAGAACAGAGCAGAGTAGAACAGAGCAGAGTAGAACAGAGCAGAGCAAAAAAGAGTAGAGTTGAACATAGTAGAGCATAGTTTGAGCAGAGCAGAGTAGATAAGAGCAGAACAGAGCAGAGTAGAGCAGAGCAGAGTACAACAGAGCAGAGTTTCAGCGGAGTAAAACAAGCAGAGTTTGAGCAGAACAGAACAGAGCATAGTTTGAGCCTAAAGCAGAGCAAAGTAGATCAGAGCAGAACAGAGCAGAGTTTGACTAGAGTAGAGTATAGAAGAGTGGAGTACAGTAGAGTAGACCAGAGTAGTGCAGAAGAGAAAAGAAAAGAACAGAGCAGAGTTTGAGTAGAGCAGATCAGAGTAGAACAGAGTAGACCAGAGCAGAGGGAAGCAGAACAGCACAGAGTAGAGTAGAGCAGGAAATAGCAGACTTTGAACAGAGTAGCGCAGAGCAGCGTAGAACAGAGCAAAGCAGAGTACAGCAGAGTAGAACAAAACAGAGCAGAACAGAGCAGAGTAGAGTAGAACAGAGTAGAAAAGAGCAGAGCAGAATCTGAGCAGAGTAGAACAGAGCAGAGTAGAGTTTGAGCAGAGTAGAGCAGAAAAGAGCAGACTTTGAACAGAGTAGCGCAGAACAGAGAAGAGCAGAGTAGAACAGAAACACTTTAGCGAGTAGGCCTTTCTGGATGGATATTGACCTCATTCCGTCAGTAGAGGATGCCTGGTTGTTCTTTAAAAGTGCTTTCCTCTCCATCTTAAATAAGCATGCCCCATTCAAAAAATTCAGAACTAAGAACAGATATAGCCCCTGGTTCTCCTCAGACTTGCCTGCCCTTGACCAGCACAAAAACATCCTGTGGCGTACTGCATTAGCATCGAATAGCCCCCGCGATATGCAACTTTTCAGGGAAGTTAGGAACCAATATACACAAGCAGTTAGGAAAGCAAAGGCTAGCTTTTTCAAACAGAAATGTGCATCCTGTAGCACTAACTCCAAAAAGTTTTGGGACACTGTAAAGTCCATGGAGAATAAGAGCACCTCCTCCCAGCTGCCCACTGCACTGAGGCTAGGAAACACTATCACCACCGATAAATCTACAATAATCAAGAATTTCAACAAGCATTTTGCTACGGCTGGTCATGCTTTCCACCTGGCTACCACTACCCCGGTCACCCCCCCCCCCCCCCCCCAAATTCAGACAGCTGAAAGAGCTGCAAAATCTGGACCCCGGCCACCAACTCTGCACCCTCCGCTGCAACTTGCCCATGCCCCCCCCGCTTCTCCTTCACACAAATTCAGACAGCTGATGTTCTGAAAGAGCTGCAAAATCTGGACCCTACAAATCATCTGGGCTAGACAATCTAGACCCTTTCTTCCTAAAATTAGCCGCCAAAATTGTTGCAACCCCTATTACTAGCCTGTTCAACCCCTCTGTCGTAACGTCTGAGATCCCCAGAGATTGGAACGCTGCCGCGGTCATCCCCCTCTTCAAAGGGGGATGTTACAGACCTATATCCATCCTGCCCTGCCTTTCGAAAGTATTTGAAAGCCAAGTTAACAAACAGATCACCGACCATTTCGAATCACACCGTACCTTCTCTGCTATGCAATCCGGTTTCTGAGCTGGTCATGGGTGCACCTCAGCCACGCTCAAGGTCCTAAACGATATTATAACCACGATCGATAATAGACAGTACTGTTAAGCCGTCTTCATCGACCTGGCCAAGGCTTTCGACTCTGTCAACCACCGCATTCTTATTGGCAGACTAAATAGCCTTGGTTTCTTAAATGACTGCCTCGCCTGGTTCACCAACTACTTCTCAGATAGAGTTCAATGTGTCAAATCGGAGGGCCTGTTGTCTGGACCTATGGCAGTCTCTATGGGGGTGCCACAGGGTTCAATTCTTGTGCCGACTCTTTTCTCTGTGTATATCAATGATGTCGCTCTTGTTGCTGGTGATTCTCAGATCCACCTCTACGCAGACGACACCATTTTGTATACATCTGGCCCTTCATTGGACACTGTGTTAACAAACCTCCAAACGAGCTTCCGTAGCCTCCAACTGCTCTTAAACACTAGTAAAACTAAATGCATGCTCTTCAATCGAACGCTGCTGGCACCCGCCCATCCGACTAGAATCACTACTCTCGACGGGTCTGACCTAGAGTATGTGGACAACTACAAATACCTAGGTGTCTGGTTAGACTGTAAACTCTCCTTCCAGACACATTAAGCATCTCCAATCCAAAGTTAAATCCACAATCGGCTTCCTATTTCGTAACAAAGCCTCCTTCACTCATGCTGCCAAACTTGCCCTCGTAAAACTGACTATCCTACCGATCCTTGACTTCCGCGATGTCATTTACAAAATAGCCTCCAACACTCTACTCAGCAAATTGGATGTAGTCTATCACAGTGCCAAACGTTTTGTCACCAAAGCCCCATATACAGTGGGGAAAAAAAGTATTTAGTCAGCCACCAATTGTGCAAGTTCTCCCACTTAAAAAGATGAGCGAGGCCTGTAATTTTCATCATAGGTACACGTCAACTATGACAGACAAATTGAGATTTTTTTTCTCCAGAAAATCACATTGTAGGATTTTTAATGTATTTATTTGCAAATTATGGTGGAAAATAAGTATTTGGTCACCTACAAACAAGCAAGATTTCTGGCTCTCACAGACCTGTAACTTCTTCTTTAAGAGGCTCCTCTGTCCTCAACTCGTTACCTGTATTAATGGCACCTGTTTGAACTTGTTATCAGTATAAAAGACACCTGTCCACAACCTCAAACAGTCACACTCCAAACTCCACTATGGCCAAGACCAAAGAGCTGTCAAAGGACACCAGAAACAAAATTGTAGACCTGCACCAGGCTGGGAAGACTGAATCTGCAATAGGTAAGCAGCTTGGTTTGAAGAAATCAACTGTGGGAGCAATTATTAGGAAATGGGAGACATACAAGACCACTGATAATCTCCCTCGATCTGGGGCTCCACGCAAGATCTCACCCCGTGGGGTCAAAATGATCACAAGAACGGTGAGCAAAAATCCCAGAACCACACGGGGGGACCTAGTGAATGACCTGCAGAGAGCTGGGACCAAAGTAACAAAGCCTACCGTCAGTAACACACTACGCCGCCAGGGACTCAAATCCTGCAGTGCCAGACGTGTCCCCCTGCTTAAGCCAGTACATGTCCAGGCCCGTCTGAAGTTTGCTAGAGTGCATTTGGATGATCCAGAAGAGGATTGGGAGAATGGCATATGGTCAGATGAAACCAAAATATAACTTTTTGGTAAAAACTCAACTCGTCGTGTTTGGAGGACAAAGAATGCTGAGTTGCATCCAAAGAACACCATACCTACTGTGAAGCATGGG
Organism: Coregonus lavaretus; assembly: GCF_964263955.1. Taxonomy (NCBI): domain Eukaryota; kingdom Metazoa; phylum Chordata; class Actinopteri; order Salmoniformes; family Salmonidae; genus Coregonus; species Coregonus lavaretus. The sequence goes on from NW_028164603.1 coordinate 29,930, forward strand.
GGTGGAAACATCATGCTTTGGGGCTGTTTTTCTGCAAAGGGACCAGGACGACTGATCCGTGTAAAGGAAAGAATGAATGGGGCCATGTATTGTGAGATTTTGAGTGAAAACCTCTTTCCATCAGCAAGGGCATTGAAGATGAAACGTGGCTGGATCTTTCAGCATGACAATGATCCCAAACACACCGCCCGAGCAACAAAGGATTTGCTTCGTAAGAAGCATTTCAAGGTCCTGGAGTGGCCTAGCCAGTCTCCAGATCTCAACCCCATAGAAAATCTTTGGAGGGAGTTGAAAGTCCGTGTTGCCCAGCGACAGCCCCAAAACATCACTGCTCTAGAGGAGATCTGCATGGAGGAATGGGCCAAAATACCAGCAACAGTGTGTGAAAACCTTGTGAAGACTTACAGAAAACGTTTGACCTGTGTCATTGCCAACAAAGGGTATATAACAAAGTATTGAGAAACTTTTGTTATTGACCAAATACTTATTTTCCACCATAATTTGCAAATAAATTCATTACAAATCCTACAAAGTGATTTTCTGGATATTTTTTTCTCAATTTGTCTGTCATAGTTGACGTGTACCTATGATGAAAATTACAGGCCTCTCTCATCTTTTTAAGTGGGAGAACTTGCACAATTGGTGGCTGACTAAATACTTTTTTCCCCCACTGTACTACCCACCACTGTGACCTGTACGCTCTTGTTGGCTGGTCCTCACTACATATTAGTCGCCAAACCCACTGGCTCCAGGTCATCTATAATTCACTGCTAGGCAAATCCCTGCCTTATCTTAGCTCATTGGTCACCATAGCAACACCCACCCGTAGTATGCGCTCCAGCAGGTATATCTCACTGGTCATCCCCAAAGCCAACACCTCCTTTGGCCGCCATTCTTTCCAGTTCTCTGCTGCCAATGACTGGAACGAACTGCAACAATCTCTGAAGCTGGAGACTCTTATCTCCCTCACTAACTTTAAGCATCAGTTGTCAGAGCAGCTTACCGATCACTGCACCTGTACACAGCACATCTGAAATTAGCCCGCCCAACTACCTCATCCCTATATTGTTATTTATTTTGCTCATTTGCACCCCAGTATCTCTATTTGCACATCATCTCTTGCACATCTATCATTCCAGTGTTAATACTATTGTAATTATTTTGCACTATAGCCTATTTATTGCCTTACCGCCATAACTTACTAAATTCGCACACACTGTATATATATTTTCTGTTGTATTTTTGACTTTATGTTTTGTTTTACCCCATATGTAACTCTGTGTTGTTGTTTTTATCGCACTGCTTTGCTTTATCTTGGCCAGGTCGCAGTTGTAAATGAGAACTTGTTCTCAACTGGCTTACCTGGTTAAATAAAGGTAAACAAATAAAATAAAAAAATCATTTTTGGAGCAAAGCAGAACAGATTAGAACAGAGTTTGAGCAGAGCAGGGTAGAGTAGAGTAGAACAGACCAGAGCAGAAAGAGCAGAGTACAGCAGGGAAGAGTAGAGCAGAGCAGGATTTGAGCAAAATAGAGCAGAACAGATTAGAACAGAGTTTGAGCAGAGTAGAGTAAACCAGAGCAGAGTAGAGTATTGTAGACTAGAACACACCAGAACAGAGTACAATAGAGTAAAACAGAGTATAGTAGAGTTTAACAGAGTAGAGCAGAACAGAGAAGAGTTTGAGCAGAACAGAGAAGAGTAAAACAGAGTAGACCAGAGCAGATTATAGTATAGTAGAGCAGAGCGGAGTACAGTAGAGTAGAGCGGACTAGAGTAGAACAGAGCAGTGCAGAAAAGAGCAGAGTAGAGCAGAACAAAGTAGAGTAGAATAGAGTAGAACAGCTTTTGAGCAGAGCAGAACAGAGCAGTAGGGTAGAGCAGAACAGAGCAGTAGGGTAGAGCAGAACAGAGCAGAGTTTGAGCAGAGTAGAGAAGAACAGAGGAAAACAAAGAATGTGACCGTTATCTGTTCTTCAAGCTGTTTAAAGTCACAGGGCTGAGCAGAGTAGAGGTGAGTAGAGCAGAGTTTGAGCAGAGTAGAGCAGAAAAGAGCAGCAAATGAACAGAGTAGAGCAGGACAGAGCATCACAGACTAGAACAAAACAGAGCAGAATAAAGTAGAACAGAGCAGAATAAAGTAGAATAGAGCAGAGAAGAGACAGAGCAGAGTAGAACAGATCAGAGCGGAATTTGAGAAAAGCAAAACAGAGCATAGATTGATCAGAGCAGAGTTTTAGCAGAGTAGAGTAGAACAGAGCAGAGTTTGAGCAGAGTAGAGTAGAACAGAGTAGAGTAGAACAGAGTACAGCAGAGTAAAGTAGAGCAAAGTTTGAGCATAGAGCAGAGCAGATTATAGTAGAGTATAACAGAGCAGAATGGAGTAGAGTAGCGTAGAGCAGACCAGAGTATAAAATAATTGAACAGAGCAGAGTAGGACAGAGTAGAGTAGAGCAGAGTAGAGTGGAAAAGAATAGAACAGAGCAGAGTAGAGCAGAAAATGGTAAAGCAGAGCAGAGTAGAACAGAGCAGAGTAGAACAGAAAAGAGCAGAGCAGAGTTTGAGTAGAGCAGAGTAGAGCAGAGTAAAAGAGAGCAGAGCAGGGTAGAGTAGAACAGAGCAGAACGGAGTAGATTAGAGACGAACAGAGCAGGAGAGCAAAGCAGAGCAGAGCAGAGTAGAGCAGAACAGAGCAGAGCAGAGTTAGAGTAGAGCAGAGCAGGGTAGAATAGAGCAGAGTAGTGCAGAACAGAGCTGAGTACAGCAGAGCAGAGTAGAGCAAAGCAGAACAGAGCTTGAACAGAGTAGAGTATACTAGAGTAGAGTAGAGTAGAACAGAGCCGAGTACAGCAGAGTAAAGCAGATTAGAGTTTTAGCAGAGTAGAGCAGAGCATTGCAGAGTTTGATCAGGGTAGAGCAGAGTTTGAGCAGAGTAGAGCAGAGTTTAAGAAGAACAGATCAGAGTAGAGTAGAGTAGAGTAGAGCAGAACAGAGCAGAGCAGCATTTGAGCAGAGTTTGAGCAGAACGGAGCAGAGCAGAGTTTGAGCAGAGTAGATCAGAACAGAGTAGAGTTGAACAGAACAGAGCAGGGTAGAGTAGAGCAGAATGGAGCAGAGTAGATTAGAGATGTACAGAGCAGAAGAGAGCAGAGTAAAGTAGAGCAGAGCAGCATTTGAGCAGAGCAGAACAAATTAGAGCAGAGTATGAGCAGAGTATAGCAGAACAGAGCAGAGCAGGGTTTTAGAACAGAGCAGAGTAGAGCAGAGCAGAACATTGCAGAGTTTGATCAGGGTACAGCAGAGTTTGAGCAGAGTAGACCAGAACATAGCAGAGTTTAAGAAGAAAAGATCAGAGTAGGGTAGAGTAGAGCAGAACAGAGCAGAGCAGAGCATTTGAGCAGAGTTTGAGCAGAACAGAGCAGAGTTTGAGCAGAGTAGAGCAGAACAGAGTTTGAGCAGAGTAGAGTAGAACAGAGTAGAGTAGAGTTGAACATAGTAGAGCAGAGTAAAGTAGAACAGAGCAGAGTTTCAGCAGAGTAGAGCATAGTTTGAGAATATAGCAGAGCAGATAGATCAGAGCAGAGTTTGAGTAGAGCATATTATAGTATAGTAGAATAGAACATAGCAGAGTAGATAAGAGTACATTAGAAAATAATAGAGCAGAGCAGAACATATTAGAGCAGAACAGAGCAGGGTAGAGCAGAGCAGAACAGAGCAGAACATAGCAGAGCAGGGTAGAGTAGAACAGAGCAGAATGGAGCAGAGTAGATTAGAGATGTACAGAGCAGAAGAGAGCAGAGTACAGCAGAGTAGAGCAGAGCATAATTTGAGCAGAGCAGAACAGATCAGAGTAGAGTTTGAGCAGAGTAGAGCAGAACAGAGTTTGAGCAGAGTAGAGTGGAGTTGAACATAGTAGAGCAGAGTAATGTGGAACAGAGCAGAGTTTCAGCAGAGTACAGCCTAGTTTGAGCATATAGCAGAGCAGATAGAGCAGAGCAGAGTTTGAGTAGAGCAGATTATAGTAGAGTAGAATAGAACAGAGTAGAGTACATTAGAAAATAATAAAGCAAAGCAGATTAGAGCTGAACAGAGTTTGAGCAGAGTAGAGTTGAACAGAGTAGAGTTGAACAGAGTAGAGTTGAACAGAGTAGAGTAGATCTAACAGAGCAGAGTTTCAGCAGAGTTTAGTTTGAGCATAGAGCAGAGCAGATAGATCAGAGCAGAGTTTGAGTAGTGTAGATTATAGTAGCGTAGAGCAGAGCAGACCAGAGTAGAAAAGAATCGAGCAGAGTAGAGTAGAGTAGAGCAGAGCAGAGTGGAAAATTATAGAACAGAGCAGAGCAGAAAATAGTAAAGTAGAGTAGAACAGAGCAGAGTATAGCAGAACAGAGTAGAGCAGAATTTGAGGAAAACAGATTAGAGTAGAGTTTGAACAGAACAGATCAGAGCTTGAGCAGAGTAGAGTAGAGTAGAACAGACCATATCAGAGTATGGTAGAATAGATCAGAGCAGAGTTTGAGCAGAGTAGAGCAGAGCAGAACAGATCAGAGTATGGTAGAATAGATCAGAGCAGAGTAGAGCAGAGCAGAACATTGCAGACTTTGATCAGAGTAGAGCAGAGTTTGAGTAGAGTAGAACAGAGCAGACCAGAGTAGAGTAGATTTGGAGAGAGTAGAGCAGAGTTTCAGCAGAGCATAGTTTGAGCATGGAGCAGAGCAGATAGAACAGAGCAGACCAGAGTAGAAAATAATTTAACAGAGCAGAGTAGAACAGAAGAGAAAAGAGCAGATCAGAGTTTGAGCAGAGTAGAGTAGAACAGAGTAGAGTAGAGTTGAACATAGTAGAGCAGAGTAAAGTAGAACAGAGCAGAGTTTCAGCAGAGTAGAGCATAGTTTGAGAATATAGCAGAGCAGATAGATCAGAGCAGAGTTTGAGTAGAGCATATTATAGTATAGTAGAATAGAACATAGCAGAGTAGATAAGAGTACATTAGAAAATAATAGAGCAGAGCAGAACATATTAGAGCAGAACAGAGCAGGGTAGAGCAGAGTAGAGTAGAGTAGAGCAGAACAGAATGGAGCAGAGTAGATTAGAGATGTACAGAGCAGAAGAGAGCAGAGTACAGCAGAGTAGAGCAGAGCATAATTTGAGCAGAGCAGAACAGATCAGAGTAGAGTTTGAGCAGAGTAGAGCAGAACAGAGTTTGAGCAGAGTAGAGTGGAGTTGAACATAGTAGAGCAGAGTAATGTGGAACAGAGCAGAGTTTCAGCAGAGTACAGCCTAGTTTGAGCATATAGCAGAGCAGATAGAGCAGAGCAGAGTTTGAGTAGTGTAGATTATAGTAGCGTAGAGCAGAGCAGACCAGAGTAGAAAAGAATCGAGCAGAGTAGAGTAGAGTAGAGCAGAGCAGAGTGGAAAATTATAGAACAGAGCAGAGCAGAAAATAGTAAAGTAGAGTAGAACAGAGCAGAGTATAGCAGAACAGAGTAGAGCAGAATTTGAGGAAAACAGATTAGAGTAGAGTTTGAACAGAACAGATCAGAGCTTGAGCAGAGTAGAGTAGAGTAGAACAGACCATATCAGAGTATGGTAGAATAGATCAGAGCAGAGTTTGAGCAGAGTAGAGCAGAGCAGAACAGATCAGAGTATGGTAGAATAGATCAGAGCAGAGTAGAGCAGAGCAGAACATTGCAGACTTTGATCAGAGTAGAGCAGAGTTTGAGTAGAGTAGAACAGAGCAGACCAGAGTAGAGTAGATTTGGAGAGAGTAGAGCAGAGTTTCAGCAGAGCATAGTTTGAGCATGGAGCAGAGCAGATAGAACAGAGCAGACCAGAGTAGAAAATAATTTAACAGAGCAGAGTAGAACAGAAGAGAAAAGAGCAGATCAGAGTTTGAGCAGAGTAGAGCAGAACAGAGCAGAATGGAGCAGAGTAGATTAGAGATCTACTTGTTGATTCTAGTCAGACACACAACACCCTCAGGAGGTCTGGTTAAATAAAAAGAGGAAAACAAAGAATGTAACAGTTATCTGTTCTTCAAGCTGTTTAAAGCCACAGGGCTGACCTCTGACCTATTCAGATCAGGGTCAACAGCATGCTGTTATTCTCGATAATTCCCAGGTTCAAGGGCCTTATTGCTTTTATAAAACGGTTGCCAACAAGTTTTTTTTAAATCAACAACATGTTTTCATTAAAAACGTTATTATATTGAGTAAATGTATTTTATTTCATCCTTCCACCATAAAGTTAAGCCAACGGTTAGTTCTCAGATTCTGACATTGCTAGCCCAATGGGCTGGCCGATCATTCCATCCATTCTATTTGCAATGGTTGCTTTGCTAAACAAATCGTTGGCATAATATGCAGGTTAGGTACTAAGCTATGCAGACTAGCTACTTCTCCTCTGCTAGCTAGCCAACTAAAGCTAACACACAATCACATCAAGCAGCTGAAATGGCGGCAAACTATGTGCACTTTCATTTGTTTTACCTTAGTTTCTATTGCCATTTCTTTGGATATACAGTGGGGAAAAAAAGTATTTAGTAAGCCACAAATTGTGCAAGTTCTCCCACTTAAAAAGATGAGAGAGGCCTGTAATTTTCATCATAGGTACACGTCAACTATGACAGACAAATTGAGGAAAAAAAATCCAGAAAATCACATTGAAGGATTTTTAATGAATTTATTTGCAAATTATGGTGGAAAATAAGTATTTGGTCACCTACAAACAAGCAAGATTTCTGGCTCTCACAGACCTGTAACTTCTTCTTTAAGAGGCTCCTCTGTCCTCAACTCGTTACCTGTATTAATGGCACCTGTTTGAACTTGTTATCAGTATAAAAGACACCTGTCCACAACCTCAAACAGTCACACTCCAAACTCCACTATGGCCAAGACCAAAGAGCTGTCAAAGGACACCAGAAACAAAATTGTAGACCTGCACCAGGCTGGGAAGACTGAATCTGCAATAGGTAAGCAGCTTGGTTTGAAGAAATCAACTGTGGGAGCAATTATTAGGAAATGGAAGACATACAAGACCACTGATAATCTCCCTCGATCAGGGGCTCCACGCAAGATCTCACCCCGTGGGGTCAAAATGATCACAAGAACGGTGAGCAAAAATCCCAGAACCACACGGGGGGACCTAGTGAATGACCTGCAGAGAGCTGGGACCAAAGTAACAAAGCCTACCATCAGTAACACACTACGCCGCCAGGGACTCAAATCCTGCAGTGCTAGACGTGTCCCCCTGCTTAAGCCAGTACATGTCCAGGCACGTCTGAAGTTTGCTAGAGTGCATTTGGATGATCCAGAAGAGGATTGGGAGAATGTCATATGGTCAGATGAAACCAAAATAGAACTTCTTGGTAAAAACTCAACTTGTCGTGTTTGGAGGACAAAGAATGCTGAGTTGCATCCAAAGAACACCATACCTACTGTGAAGCATGGGGGTGGAAACATCATGCTTTGGGGCTGTTTTTCTGCAAAGGGACCAGGACGACTGATCCGTGTAAAGGAAAGAATGAATGGGGCCATGTATCGTGAGATTTTGAGTGAAAACCTCCTTCCATCAGCAAGGGCATTGAAGATGAAACGTGGCTGGGTCTTTCAGCATGAAATTCATTAAAAATCCTACAATGTGATTTTCTGGATTTCTTTTTCTCAATTTGTCTGTCATAGTTGACGTGTACCTATGATGAAAATTACAGGCCTCTCTCATATTTTTAAGTGGGAGAACATGCACAATTGGTGGCTGACTAAATACTTTTTTCCCCCACTGTATCCTTTATAATGATCCTGATAGATTAATTCACCTGACTCAGAGAAGTTGTCAGTCTCATCAAGTTCATATGCATGGCACAATGCAGAGTTCATATGCATGGCACAATGCAGAGTTCGCAGATCACCAAAAAAACTGCTAAATTGTTCCACACAGACCAGGGGTGGTAATTTTGGCTCGAGATTCTTTTTTCGACCGATTTGTTTGTCAAAAGCAATTTCCGGGCCAGAAAAAGGACAGCTATTTGAAAATATACAGTGGCTTGCGAAAGTATTTACCCCCCTTGGCATTTTTCCTATTTTGTTGCCTTACAACCTGGAATTAAAAAATGTGGGGGGTTTGTGTCATTTGATTTACCCAGCATGCCCACCACTTTGAAGATGCAACATATTTTTTATTGTGAAACAAACAAGAAATAAGACAAAAAAACAGAAAACTTGAGCGTGCATAACTATTCACCCCCCCAAAGTCAATACTTTGTAGAGCCACCTTTTGCAGCAATTACAGTTGCAAGTCTCTTGGGGTATGTCTCTATAAGCTTGGTACATCTAGCCACTGGGATTTTGGCCCATTCTTCAAGGCAAAACTGCTCCAGCTCCTTGAAGTTGGATGGGTTCCGCTGGTGTACAGCAATCTTTAAGTCATACCACAGATTTTCAATTGGATTGAGGTCTGGGCTTTGACTAGGCCATTCCAAGACATTTAAATGTTTCCCCTTAAACCACTCGAGTGTTGCTTTAGCAGTATGCTTAGGGTCATTGTCCTGCTGGAAGGTGAACCTCCGTCCCGGTCTGAAATCTCTGGAAGACTGACACAGGTTTCCCTCAAGAATGTCCCTGTATTTAGCGCCATTCATCATTCCTTCAATTCTGACCAGTTTCCCAGTCCCTGCTGATGAAAAACATCCCCACAGCATGATGCTGCCACCACCATGCTTCACTGTGGGGATGGTGTTCTCGGGGTGATGAGTGGTGTTGGGTTTGCGCCAGACATAGCGTTTTCCATCTGACCAGAGTGCCTTCTTCCATATATTTGGGGAGTCTCCCACATGCCTTTTGGTGAACACCAAACGTGTTTGCTTATTTTTTTCTTTAAGCAATGGCTTTTTTCTGGCCACTCTTCCGTAAAGCCCAGCTCTGTGGAGTGTACAGCTTAAAGTGGTCTTAAGGACAGATATTCCAATCTCCGCTGTGGAGCTTTGCAGCTCCTTCAGGGTTATCTTTGGTCTCTTTGTTGCCTCTGATTAATGCCCTCCTTGCCTGGTCCGTGAGTTTTGGTGGGCGGCCCTCTCTTGGCAGGTTTGTTGTGGTGCCATATTCTTTCCATTTTTTTATAATTAATTTAATGGTGCTCCGTCAGATGTTCAAAGTTTTTTATATCTTTTTATAACCCAACCCTGATCTGTACTTCTCCACAACTTTGTCCCTGACCTGTTTGGAGAGCTCCTTGGTCTTCATGGTGCCGCTTGCTTGGTGGTGCCCCTTGCTTAGTGGTGTTGCAGACTCTGGGGCCTTTCAGAACAGGTGTATATATACTGAGATCATGTGACACGTAAATAAGGTCCACCTGTGTGCAATCTAACTAATTATGTGACTTCTGAAAGGTAATTGGTTGCACCAGATCTTATTTAGGTGCTTCATAGCAAAGGGGGTGAATACATATGCACGCACCACTTTTCCGTAATGTTTATTTTTTTAAACAAGTTATTTTTTTCATTTCACTTCACCAATTTGGACTATTTTGTGTATGTCCATTACCCATTACATGAAATCCAAATAAAAATATATTTAAATGACAGGTTGTAATGCAACAAAATAGGAAAAACGCCAAGGGGGATGAGTAGTTTTGCAAGGCACTGTATTGGTTCATTATAATGGCTACATACTTTATATCTGGTTTTAGATGCTCAAGAGTGTTTTTGTAAATATGCATATTTCTGGCATTTTCCATCTATAACAATTCAAACCCCAAGTGTTTTCCTCACGTCCTTTCGCTCCATCAAACCCCAAGTGTTTTCCTCACGTCCTTTCGCTCCATCAAACCCCAAGTGTTTTCCTCACGTCCTTTCACTCCATCAAACCCCAAGTGTTTTCCTCACGTCCTTTCGCTCCATCAAACCCCAAGTGTTTTCCTCACGTCCTTTCGCTCCATCAAACCCCAAGTGTTTTCCTCACGTCCTTTCGCTCCATCAAACCCCAAGTGTTTTCCTCACGTCCTTTCAAACTAGAAAATGGCTGCATTGTGTGCAGCTGATGTATGTGGCAAGACATCGACACAGTAAATGAGAAATCAGAACAACTTCATTGTGAAGCTAATTGTGTTTTAATGGCTGTATTCCTGACTCATAATACAGTGTATTATACTCTGGTGACTGCTACGGTAAAATAAATGTATTGTATAATATCAACAATTACAGGAAATGATCAGTTGAACTGGGGCTTATTCTTCCAATACTCACAGAACAGAGTTATCTGACTACAGTATCTGACTACAATATCTGGCTACAGTTTCTGTGCTAACTACAGAATAACACTACAGTATAAGACTACAGTATCTGTACTGACTACAATATCAGACTACAGTATCTGACTAGACTATATGTACTGACTACAGATCTGACTACAGATCTGACTACTGTATCTGACTACTGTAGCTGACATTTGTACTGACATCAGTATCTGTACTGACTACAGTACAGTGAGGGAAAAAAGTATTTGATCCCCTGCTGATTGGTCCGTTTGCCCACTGACAAAGACATGATCAGTCTATAATTTTAATGGTAGGTTTATTTGAACAGTGAGAGACAGAATAACAACAAAATAATCCAGAAAAACGCATGTCAAAAATGTTATAAATTGATTTGCATTTTAAATTAGGGAAATAAGTATTTGACCCCTCTGCAAAACATGACTTAGTACTTGGCAAAACCCTTGTTGGCAATCACAGAGGTCAGACGTTTCTTGTAGTTGGCCACCAGGTTTGCACACATCTCAGGAGGGATTTTGTCCCACTCCTCTTTGCAGATCTTCTCCAAGTCATTAAGGTTTCGAGGCTGACGTTTGGCTACTCGAATCTTCAGCTCCCTCCACAGATTTTCTATGGGATTAAGGTCTGGAGATTGGCTAGGCCACTCCAGGACCTTAAATGTGCTTCTTCTTGAGCCACTTTGTTGCCTTGGCCGTGTGTTTTGGGTCATTGTCATGCTGGAATACCCATCCACGACCCATTTTCAATGCCCTGGCTGAGGGAAGGAGGTTCTCACCCAAGATGGCCCCGTCCATCGTCCCTTTGATGCGGTGAAGTTGTCCTGTCCCCTTAGCAGAAAAACACCCCCAAAGCATAATGTTTCCACCTCCATGTTTGACGGTGGGGATGGTGTTCTTGGGGTCATAGGCAGCATTCCTCCTCCTCCAAACACGGCGAGTTGAATTGATGCCAAAGAGCTCCATTTTGGTCTCAAATGACCACAACACTTTCACCCAGTTCTCCTCTGAATCATTCAGATGTTCATTGGCAAACTTCAGACGGGCATGTATATGTGCTTTCTTGAGCAGGGGGACCTTGCGGGCGCTTCAGGATTTCAGTCTTTCACGGCGTAGTGTGTTACCAATTGTTTTCTTGGTGACTATGGTCCCAGCTGCCTTGAGATCATTGACAAGATCCTCCCGTGTAGTTCTGGGCTGATTCCTCACCGTTCTCGTGATCATTGAAACTCCAGAAGGTGAGATCTTGCATGGAGCCCCAGGCCAAGGGAGATTGACAGTTCTTTTGTGTTTCTTCCATTTGCGAATAATCGCACCAACTGTTTTCACCTTCTCACCAAGCTGCTTGGCGATGGTCTTGTAGCCCATTCCAGCCTTGTGTAGGTCTACAATCTTGTCCCTGACATCCTTGGAGAGCTCTTTGGTCTTGGCCATGGTGGAGAGTTTGGAATCTGATTGATTGATTGCTTCTGTGGACAGGTGTCTTTTCTACAGGTAACAAGCTGAGATTAGGAGCACTCCCTTAAAGAGTGTGCTCCTAATCTCAGCTCGTTACCTGTATAAAAGACACCTGGGAGCCAGAAATCTTTCTGATTGAGAGGGGGTCAAATACATATTTCCCTCATTAAAATGCAAATCAATTTATAACATTTCTGACATGTGTTTTTCTGGATTTTTTTGTTGTTATTCTGTCTCTCACTCTTCAAATAAACCTACCATTATAATTATAAACTGATCATGTCTTTGTCAGTGGGCAAACGTACAAAATCAGCAGGGGATCAAATACTTCTTTCCCTCACTGTATCTGACTACAGTATATGTACTGACTACACTATCAAACTACATTATCTGACTACAGCATCAGACTACAATATCTGACTACAGTATCTGTACTGACTACAGTATCTGACTACAGTATCAGACTACAGTATCAGACTACAGTATCAGACTACAGTATCAGACTACAGTATCAGACTACAGTTTCTGACTACAGTATCTGACTACAGTATCTGACTACAGCGGATAAAAGGCAATGTCCTAATTGGCAGTATAATATTATAATATTGCTGACAGCAGCTCCTGCCAGGTCACTGGTAGTCCAGGGGAGGCTACTGAGCCACTAGGCAGAGACATTCTACTAGAGAGAGAGATCTGCTGTGGTGTGTTGGTGTTCTACCAGAGAGAGAGATCTGCTGTGGTGTGTTGGTGTTCTACCAGAGAGAGAGATCTGCTGTGGTGTGTTGGTGTTCTACTAGAGAGAGAGATCTGCTGTGGTGTGTTGGTGTTCTACCAGAGAGAGAGATCTGCTGTGGTGTGTTGGTGTTCTACTAGAGAGAGAGATCTGCTGTGGTGTGTTGGTGTTCTACTAGAGAGAGAGATCTGCTGTGGTGTGTTGGTGTTCTACCAGAGAGAGAGATCTGCTGTGGTGTGTTGGTGTTCTACCAGAGAGAGAGATCTGCTGTGGTGTGTTGGTGTTCTACCAGAGAGAGAGATCTGCTGTGGTGTGTTGGTGTTCTACTAGAGAGATCTGCTGTGGTGTGTTGGTGTTCTACCAGAGAGAGAGATCTGCTGTGGTGTGTTGGTGTTCTACCAGAGAGAGAGATCTGCTGTGGTGTGTTGGTGTTCTACTAGAGAGAGAGATCTGCTGTGGTGTGTTGGTGTTCTACTAGAGAGATCTGCTGTGGTGTGTTGGTGTTCTACTAGAGAGAGAGATCTGCTGTGGTGTGTTGGTGTTCTACCAGAGAGAGAGATCTGCTGTGGTGTGTTGGTGTTCTACCAGAGAGAGAGATCTGCTGTGGTGTGTTGGTGTTCTACTAGAGAGAGAGAGATCTGCTGTGGTGTGTTGGTGTTCTACTAGAGAGAGAGATCTGCTGTGGTGTGTTGGTGTTCTACCAGAGAGAGAGATCTGCTGTGGTGTGTTGGTGTTCTACTAGAGAGAGAGATCTGCTGTGGTGTGTTGGTGTTCTACCAGAGAGAGAGATCTGCTGTGGTGTGTTGGTGTTCTACTAGAGAGATCTGCTGTGGTGTGTTGGTGTTCTACCAGAGAGAGAGATCTGCTGTGGTGTGTTGGTGTTCTACCAGAGAGAGAGATCTGCTGTGGTGTGTTGGTGTTCTACCAGAGAGAGAGATCTGCTGTGGTGTGTTGGTGTTCTACTAGAGAGAGAGATCTGCTGTGGTGTGTTGGTGTTCTACTAGAGAGAGAGATCTGCTGTGGTGTGTTGGTGTTCTACCAGAGAGAGAGATCTGCTGTGGTGTGTTGGTGTTCTACTAGAGAGAGAGATCTGCTGTGGTGTGTTGGTGTTCTACCAGAGAGAGAGATCTGCTGTGGTGTGTTGGTGTTCTACTAGAGAGAGAGATCTGCTGTGGTGTGTTGGTGTTCTACTAGAGAGAGAGATCTGCTGTGGTGTGTTGGTGTTCTACTAGAGAGAGAGATCTGCTGTGGTGTGTTGGTGTTCTACCAGAGAGAGAGATCTAATGTGGTGTGTTGGTGTTCTACCAGAGAGAGAGATCTGCTGTGGTGTGTTGGTGTTCTACTAGAGAGAGAGATCTGCTGTGGTGTGTTGGTGTTCTACTAGAGAGAGAGATCTGCTGTGGTGTGTTGGTGTTCTACCAGAGAGAGAGATCTGCTGTGGTGTGTTGGTGTTCTACTAGAGAGAGAGAGATCTGCTGTGGTGTGTTGGTGTTCTACCAGAGAGAGAGATCTGCTGTGGTGTGTTGGTGTTCTACTAGAGAGAGAGATCTGCTGTGGTGTGTTGGTGTTCTACCAGAGAGAGAGATCTGCTGTGGTGTGTTGGTGTTCTACTAGAGAGAGAGATCTGCTGTGGTGTGTTGGTGTTCTACCAGAGAGATCTGCTGTGGTGTGTTGGTGTTCTACTAGAGAGAGAGAGATCTGCTGTGGTGTGTTGGTGTTCTACCAGAGAGAGAGATCTGCTGTGGTGTGTTGGTGTTCTACTAGAGAGAGAGATCTGCTGTGGTGTGTTGGTGTTCTACTAGAGAGAGAGATCTGCTGTGGTGTGTTGGTGTTCTACCAGAGAGAGAGATCTGCTGTGGTGTGTTGGTGTTCTACCAGAGAGAGAGATCTGCTGTGGTGTGTTGGTGTTCTACTAGAGAGAGAGATCTGCTGTGGTGTGTTGGTGTTCTACCAGAGAGAGAGATCTGCTGTGGTGTGTTGGTGTTCTACCAGAGAGAGAGATCTGCTGTGGTGTGTTGGTGTTCTACTAGAGAGAGAGATCTGCTGTGGTGTGTTGGTGTTCTACCAGAGAGAGAGATCTGCTGTGGTGTGTTGGTGTTCTACCAGAGAGAGAGATCTGCTGTGGTGTGTTGGTGTTCTACTAGAGAGAGAGATCTGCTGTGGTGTGTTGGTGTTCTACTAGAGAGAGAGATCTGCTGTGGTGTGTTGGTGTTCTACCAGAGAGAGAGATCTGCTGTGGTGTGTTGGTGTTCTACTAGAGAGAGAGATCTGCTGTGGTGTGTTGGTGTTCTACTAGAGAGAGAGAGATCTGCTGTGGTGTGTTGGTGTTCTACCAGAGAGAGAGATCTGCTGTGGTGTGTTGGTGTTCTACCAGAGAGAGAGATCTGCTGTGGTGTGTTGGTGTTCTACCAGAGAGAGAGATCTGCTGTGGTGTGTTGGTGTTCTACTAGAGAGAGAGATCTGCTGTGGTGTGTTGGTGTTCTACCAGAGAGAGAGATCTGCTGTGGTGTGTTGGTGTTCTACTAGAGAGAGAGATCTGCTGTGGTGTGTTGGTGTTCTACTAGAGAGAGAGATCTGCTGTGGTGTGTTGGTGTTCTACTAGAGAGAGAGATCTGCTGTGGTATGTTGGTGTTCTACCAGAGAGAGAGATCTGCTGTGGTGTGTTGGTGTTCTACCAGAGAGAGAGATCTGCTGTGGTGTGTTGGTGTTCTACTAGAGAGAGAGATCTGCTGTGGTGTGTTGGTGTTCTACTAGAGAGAGAGATCTGCTGTGGTGTGTTGGTGTTCTACCAGAGAGAGAGATCTGCTGTGGTGTGTTGGTGTTCTACTAGAGAGAGAGATCTGCTGTGGTGTGTTGGTGTTCTACCAGAGAGAGAGATCTGCTGTGGTGTGTTGGTGTTCTACTAGAGAGAGAGATCTGCTGTGGTGTGTTGGTGTTCTACTAGAGAGAGAGATCTGCTGTGGTGTGTTGGTGTTCTACCAGAGAGAGAGATCTGCTGTGGTGTGTTGGTGTTCTACTAGAGAGAGAGATCTGCTGTGGTGTGTTGGTGTTCTACCAGAGAGAGAGATCTGCTGTGGTGTGTTGGTGTTCTACCAGAGAGAGAGATCTGCTGTGGTGTGTTGGTGTTCTACTAGAGAGAGAGATCTGCTGTGGTGTGTTGGTGTTCTACCAGAGAGAGAGATCTGCTGTGGTGTGTTGGTGTTCTACCAGAGAGAGAGATCTGCTGTGGTGTGTTGGTGTTCTACTAGAGAGAGAGATCTGCTGTGGTGTGTTGGTGTTCTACCAGAGAGAGAGATCTGCTGTGGTGTGTTGGTGTTCTACTAGAGAGATCTGTTGTGGTGTGTTGGTGTTCTACTAGAGAGATCTGTTGTGGTGTGTTGGCTCAGAGCTGTGGTTCAACATTCTCCTGTTCTCTGGGTGACAGAGTCTACCATACATTATTCACACTCTCTCTCCACTTAGTCAACTTAACCAAGCCCTGCTCTGAGCATTTAGCCTCCAGGCTACTCAGTAGAGTAGACATCTCTGTCTCTCTCCCTCTCTCTCTCTAGCCTCGTTTATACCTGGCGCTAATATGCATCCGTGGTTCGGATCTTGTCCACATTCTGATTGTGACCACATTTTCAGATATTAGTTTACACATGGTGTTAAAATGTCTCTTATCCATCTGCTGTGTCCGCATTGTGACCAGATTCTCTGGTCCCACCCTGTGTGCAAATTATTTGACAAAATAATATGAATCTACCATAAAACTTCAATTAATAGCCCAAGCGTTTATTTGCTTAAATCAGTGGCTTTAAACTTACTGTTGAAAGTTGTAATAGTAGAATGCACAAGGTGCCATTTCTATATTGGGTCGTGCATCACCAGTTCCTCTTGTCATGTTAGTCATTACAGACCTTAGAGAGATATTTATAACTGGTCAGAAATGTCCAGCTCAACTAGCCCATGTCAGCTAACGGTTTTCTTTAGGTTTTTTAGCCCATAGATATTGTTGTAATTTTTTTGTCACTCAAATATCACATGAATACACATTAGACATGGCAAAATATATAGAATTGCAAGAAAATTAGCTTTAAAACGACATGTTCTCGGCACCACATGACAAAATGTGTAGAATTGCAGCAAATAACCTTTAAACCTGCAAAATTCCCTCCACCAACCAGAGGGGTGTGAACAGTCTGTCATGAACAGCACTTGAGCCCGTAGAAATAGACGTGGCGCGTTAAAAGGTTTGAAAGACATTTCTAATAAATGCAACAGTTGGACAATGGCTGAAGACACTCCAAACTTTTGTCCTTTTTTTAATCCATCAGATATTGATCTATGATCTATTGATCTACAGACTGATCTATGAATGGAGTTCAGGGATTTTGGAATTCAGGTATTCGGGTATATTTCTTAGAATGCACTCAAATATACCTTTTCTAATGGTATCAGGTATTTTGAAAATATATTTTGTGTTAAAATAAATAAGATGACATGTGCCTAATTTGCATAAATACAAGGGGTGTATTTGCATATATAAAAACATTAACATAAAATGGGTGAACAGGGCTGCAACACCCAAAAACTTGCTCTGTCTAGGGCTACCTGCACTCACTTGTGCTGTCTGCTGACTGCAGGAATGTCCACCAGAGGGAGGGGGGGGGGGTGCAGAGCTGGTGGCCGGGGTAGTGGTAGCCAGGTGGAAAGCATGGCCAGCGGAGGGTGCAGAGCTGGTGGCCGGGGTAGTGGTAGCCAGGTGGAAAGCATGGCCAGCGGAGGGTGCAGAGCTGGTGGCCGGGGTAGTGGTAGCCAGGTGGAAAGCATGGCCAGCGGAGGGTGCAGAGCTGGTGGCCGGGGTAGTGGTAGCCAGGTGGAAAGCATGGCCAGCGGAGGGTGCAGAGCTGGTGACCGGGGTAGTGGTAGCCAGGTGGAAAGCATGGCCAGCGGAGGGTGCAGAGCTGGTGGCCGGGGTAGTGGTAGCCAGGTGGAAAGCATGGCCAGCCGTAGCAAAATGCTTGTTGAAATTCTCGATTATTGTAGATTTATCGGTGGTGATAGTGTTTCCTAGCCTCAGTGCAGTGGGCAGCTGGGAGGAGGTGCTCTTATTATTATCATAGTATGAAAGAGTCGCAGGAGTAAGATGAAAGCGATCCAGCAAGATTCAAGTGACAAGTGGATTTTGCACCCCTCAAACACAGGAAATAGATGGATGAGAAAGACAGATCCTCAGGTGGGTGGGGCATGCTCGTTGCTATTACAAGGTGTAGATAACTGGCGTGACTACCTTACCTAGCAACCTTACCTATGAATGTTACCTGACATGGGCTAATTGAGTGACTGACATATCAAGTGGAAAACTGCTGATGCACCACAAAATGTAGTGTATTCTACTTTTCTAACTCTAAACAGAAAGTGTGCCTGTTTGGTTCCAGTGCGCCTCTTTTGCGCACTGGACTGTTTGACGCAATTCTGCGTAACTCTGTATTCCGGAATAAACTCTGTATTCTGTGATTTACCCTTTTGCGCCTGACTCCTTCAAATCACCCATCACAGAATCACCCACCCGCTATGGAGTCAGCGGGAGAGGAGCGCATGCCTGGAGTCGTGGCACGGGTCCAGGAGCATTCCACGATGCTAGCCAGCTTGGGAGAAGCGATGCATCGGGTTCTTCAGGTCGTCCAACGCCTGGAGAGGAGAGGACCCGATCTGTCAGGACCAGCTGGGCGACCGGATCCAGCCACCCACACCCCAGCACCCAGAGGGATCCATATATCCCGACCACGGGATTTCGACAGGACAGCTGCTCTCTGCCAGGGATTCATCCTACAACTGGAGCTATACTATTCCAGCATCAGCCCGGCCCCATCGGAGCGGGAGAAGGTGTCCGCCCTCGTCTCCTGCCTCTCGGGGAAAGCCCTGGAGTGGGCCAACGCGGTCTGGAATGAAGGAGGAGCCGTGTTGGACAACTACGGGGAGTTCTCTTCGATCACCCGCCCGAGGGTCGAGAGGCAGGCGAGCAGCTGGTCCACCTAAGGCAGGGGACGAGGACCGCGCAGGACTTCGCCCTGCAGTTCCGGACTCTAGCAGCTGGGTCCGGGTGGAACGAGCGGGCCCTCATCGACCACTTCCAGTGCCATCTGCAGGAGGACGTCCGAAGGGAGCTAGCCTGCTGGGACACCATGTTTTCTTTCACTCAACTGGTGGACATGGCCATCCGGTTGGACAACCTGCTGGCGGCCAGAGGACATCCTGGAGGGGGCCTGCCCGTTCGAACCCTGCCCGACTCAGATCATGAGCTGATGGAGCGGCGATCCGGGAGAGCGGAGGACGACAGCGCAAGTGTCACGATGTCGTCAGCATTATTTTGGGCCGGGAGGCAGCAGGCAGGGCACTCTCGCATCACCCCAGGTATCGAACACCCACACGTTCAGAGCCCTCTGCTGCGCACTGTACCCTACCCATCCACTTTCCTGATTACATTGTAGTACCCCAGTGTAAGGCGCTGGTCGAGTCAGGCGCAGCTGGGAACTTTATGGACAGATCATTTTCACACAGTCTAGGCATTACATTGGTTCCCCTATCCATTCCACTCCCCATCAGAGCACTTGACAGTCGATCATTAGGGTCCGGGTTCATTAGGGAGGTTACAGCACCAGTCACTATGGTTACGCACGAGACTCATCGCGAGCAAGTCACTTTTTTATTTATTGAGTCTCCTGCTTTCCCTGTGGTATTAGGTATTCCTTGGTTAGCACTCCACAACCCCACCTTTTCATGGCCACAGAGGGTTCTCACGGGGTGGTCGCGAGAGTGTCAGGGTAGGTGTCTCGGTGTTTCCGTTGGTGCAACCACGGTGGAAAGTCCAGACAGTACCTACACCGTGCGCATCCTCCCCGAATACCTCGATTTGGCGCACGCGTTTTTCCAAAACGCAGGCGACCAAGTTACCACCTCATCGGGCGGGGGATTGCACGATAAACATCTGGGTGGATGCTGTGCCTCCCAGGAGTCATATGTATCCCCTGTCACAGGCTGAAACGGAGGCTATGGAGACATACGTCACCGAGTCCCTGCGCCTGGGTTTATACATCCCTCCACTTTGCTCGCCTCCTCAAGTTTCTTTTTTTTTTGAAGAAAGACTGCGGTCTGCGCCCTTGTATTGATTACCGATCACTGAACAAGGGGACAATACGATTTAGTTATCCTCTCCCCCTCATTCCTTCAGTGAACAAGGTAATGCATGGGGCGCGCTTCTTAACCAAATTAGATCTCCAGAGTGGGTACAACCTGGTGCGTGTCCGAGAGGGGGACGAGTGGAAGACAGCATTCAGCACAACCACGGGGTGTTACGAATACCTGGTGATGCCATACAGTTTGATGAATGCTCCATCCGTCTTCCAGTCCTTTGTGAACGAGGTGTTTCGGGACATGCTTAGTCACGGTGTAGTGGTCTGCATCAATGACATTCTGGTGTATTCCACTACGCGCGCCGAGCATGTGTCCCTGGTTCGCAAAGTGCTGGCCCGACTGTTGGAAAATGACCTTTATGCCAAGGCAGAAAAGTGTCTGTTTTTCCAACAGTCCGTCTCCTTCCTCGGATACCGCATTACCACCTCAGGTGTGGAGATGGAGGGAGATCGCATTTCAGCCGTGCATAATTGGCTGACTCCAACCATGGTAAAGGAGGTGCAGTGCTTTATTGGCTTTGCCAACTACTATCGGAGGTTTATCCGGGGCTTTGGCAAGGTCGCAGCTCCCATCACATCTCTGTTGAAGGGTGGGCCGTCCTGGCTGCGCTGGTCTGCTGAGGCTGACAGGGCCTTCTGTAACCTGAGGGTTCTGTTCACTTCAGCCCCGGTACTGGACAATCCCGATCCATCACTACCGTTCATAGTGGAGGTGGATGCGTCCGAGGTAGGGATAGGCGCGGTCCTCTCTCAACGCTCGGGCACGCAACCCAAGCTCCGCCCCTGTGCCTTCTTCTCCAAGAAGCTCAGCCCGGCGGAGCAGAACTACGACGTTGGTGATCGGGAGCGGTTGGCTGTTGTCCGAGCCCTGACCGTGTGGAGGCACTGGCTCGAGGGGGCGAAACACCCTTTCCTCGTCTGGACGGACCACCGTAACCTGGAGTCCATCCGGGCAGCGAGGACGCTGAATGAAAAGGAGCTCTTGTCCGTGACCATCTGATCTACTGGACACACACGTCACCCTCCTCTGGTCACCCAGGTATCGGTCGTACAGTGCGCTGCCTGACCGGAAAGTACTGGTGGCCTACCTTGGCTAAGGACGTGAGGGTGTATGTCTCCTCCTGCTCGGTGTGCGCCCAGAGTAAGGCACCTAGGCACCTCCCAGCGGGTAAGTTACAGCCCTTACCAGTTCCACAACGGCCATGGTCTCATCTAAGAGTTGATTTTCTAACTGATCTTCCCCTCTCTCAGGGTAACACCACCATCCTGGTCATTGTGGACCGCTTTTCTAAAGCCTGCCACCTCCTTCCTCTGCCTGGTCTCCCCACAGCCCTGCAGACTGCGGAGGCCCTGTTTACACAGGTCTTCCGGCACTACGGGGTGCCAGAGGACATAGTGTCTGACCGGGGTCCCCAGTTCACATCCAAGGTCTGGAAGGCGTTCATGGAATGTCTGGGGGTCTTGGTCAGCCTGACCTCTGGTTTCCACCCCGAGTCTAATGGGCAGGTGGAACTGGTAAATCAGGATGTGGGTAGGTTCCTGTGGTCCTACTGCCAAGACCGGCCGGGGGAGTGGTCGGTGTTCTTGCCATGGACCCAATATGCCCAGAACTCTCTCCATCACTCCTCCACTAACCTAACACCATTCCAATGTGTTTTAGGTTACCAACCGGTTCTGGCACCAGAGCCAGACCGAGGCTCCTGCGGTGGATGACTGGTTTCGGCACGTGGAGGAGATGTGAAACGCTGCTCACGTCCACCTCCAACGTGCCGTGTGTCGTCAGAAGGCCAACGATGACCGCCACTGCAGTGAGTCCACCTGGAATCTGCCCCTCTGCCTGCCCTGCCGGAAGCTGAGCCCGCGGTTTGTGGGGCCGTTTAAAGTCCTGAGGAGGATAAATGAGGTTACCTATAGGTTATTACTCCCACATGATTATCGTATTAACCCCTCGTTCCATGTGTCTCTCCTCAGGCCGGTGGTGGCTGGTCCGCTCCAGGTGTCTGAGGTGCTGGAGTTCCCTCCGCCTCCTCTGGACATCGAGGGGGCCCCGGCGTACTCCGTACGTTCCATCCTGGAATCGAGGCGTCAGGTGGGGGGCCTTCAGTACCTCGTGGAGTGGGAGGGGTACGGTCCGGAGGAGCGGTGCTGGGTCCCGGTGAGGGATATTCTCGATCCTTCCCTGTTGCAGGATTTCCACCGTCGCCATCCGGCTCACCCTGCTCCGCGTCCTCCTGGCCGGTGTCAAGGGGGGGGTACTGTCACGATTCCTCTCCTGGTTCGGGCAGTCTTTGGCATTCATCGTCACCGGCCTTCTAGCCACTGCCGCTCAGTTTGGAAAGCAAAGGCTACCTTTTTCAAACAGAAATGTGCATCCTGTAGCACTAACTCCAAAAAGTTTTGGGACACTAAAGTCCATGGAGAATAAGAGCACCTGCTGCCAACTGCCCACTGCACTGAGGCTAGGAAACACTGTCACCACCGATAAATCTACAATAATCGAGAATTTCAACAAGCATTTTGCTACGGCTGGCCATGCTTTCCACCTGGCTACCAATACCCCGGCCACCAGCTCTGCACTCTCCGCTGCAACTTGCCCATGCCCCCCCTGCTTCTCCTTTACACAAATTCAGACAGCTGATGTTCTGAAAGAGCAGAAAAATCTGGACCCCTACAAATCAGCTGGGCTAGACAATATGGACCCTTTCTTTCTAAAATTAGCCGCCGAAATTGTCGCAACCCCTATTACTAGCCTGTTCAACCTCTCTTTCGTAATGTCTGAGATCCCCAGAGATTGGAAAGCTGCCGCGGTCATCCCCCTCTTCAAAGGGGGTGGCACTCTAGATCCAAACTGTTACAGACCTGCAGTGAGGGAAAAAAGTATTTGATCCCCTGCTGATTTTGTATGTTTGCCCACTGACAAAGACATGATCAGTCTATAATTTTAATGGTAGGTTTATTTGAACAGTGAGAGACAGAATAACAACAACAAAATCCAGAAAAACGCATGTCAAAAATGTTATGAATTGATTTGCATTTTAATGAGGGAAATAAGTATTTGACCCCTCTGCAAAACATGACTTAGTACTTGGTGGCAAAACCCTTGTTGGCAATCACAGAGGTCAGACGTTTCTTGTAGTTGGCCACCAGGTTTGCACACATCTCAGGAGGGATTTTGTTCCACTCCTCTTTGCAGATTACTTCATGTACAATTACCATCTAGTTATTATTGTACTGCATGCTCATCCTCTTACGCCGTTTAAACTAGAAACGTCATTCAAACTTTATAAACGTGGAGAATGATCTGGATTAGGTTGCTTGCATGCAATTTGGTATTTTATTAGGATCCCCATTAGCTGTTGTGAAAGCAGCAGCTTCTCTTCCTGGGGTCCACACAGAACATGAAACTTGACATAATACAGAACATTAATAGACAAGAACAGCTCAAGGACAGAACTACATCAATTAAAAAGTGGGACATGTAGCCTACATATCAATACACACACAAAAACTAGCTAGGTCAAATAGAGGAGAGGCGTTGTGCCGTGAGGTGTTGCGTTATCGGTTTTTTTAAACCAGGTTTGCTGTTTATTTGAGCAATATGAGATGGAACTGAGTTCCATGCAATAATGGCTCTATATAATACTGTACACTTTCTTGAAAATGTTCTGGATTTGGGGACTGTGAAAAGACCCCTGGTGGCATAAGTGTGTCTGTCAGAGCTGTGTGTAAATTTACTATGCAAACAATTTGGAATTTAACACAATATTTCTTATAAAAATAAGAAGTGATGCTTTCAGTCTCTCCTCAACTCTTAGCCAAGCGAGACTGGCATGCATAGTATTTATATTAGCCCTCTGATTACAATAAAGAGCAAGACGTGCCACTCTGTTCTGGGCCAGCTGCAGCTTAACTAAGTCTTTCCTTGCAGCACTGGACCACACGACTGAAGAATAATCAAGATAAGAGCCTGCAGGACTTGCTTTTTGGAGTGCGGTATCATAAAAGCAGAGCATCTCTTTATTATGGACAGACCTCTCTCCATCTTTACAACCATTGAATCTAAACTCCGCAAAAAAAGAAACGTCCTCTCACTGTCAACTGCGTTTATTTTCAGCAAACTTAACATGTGTAAACTTTTATGAACATAACAAGATTCAACAACTGAGACATAAACTGAACAACTTCCACAGACATGTGACTAACAGAAATTGAATAATGTGTCCCTGAACAAAGGGGGGGTCAAAATCAAAAGTAAGTCAGTATCTGGTGTGGCCACCAGCTGCATTAAGTACTGCATTGCATCTCCTCCTCATAGACTGCACCAGATTTGCCAGTTCTTGCTGTGAGATGTTACCCCGCTCTTCCACCAAGGCACCTGCAAGTTCCCTGACATTTCTGGGGGGAATGGCCCTAGCCCTCACCCTCCGATCCAACAGGTCCCAGACGTTCTCAATGGGATTGAGATCCGGGCTCTTCACTGGCCATGGCAGAACACTGACATTCCAGTCTTGCAGGAAATTACGCACAGAACGAGCAGTATGGCTGGTGGCATTGTCATGCTGGAAGGTCATGTCAGGATGAGCCTGCAGGAAGGGTACCACATGAGGGAGGAGGATGTCTTCCCTGTAACTCACAGTGTTGAGATTGCCTGCAATGACAACAAGCTCAGTCCGATGATGCTGTGACACACCGCCCCAGACCATGATGGACCCTCCACCTCCAAATCGATCCCGCTCCAGAGTACAAGCCTCGGTGTAGCGCTCATTCTTCGACAATAAACGCAAATCAGCCCTGGTGAGACAAAACCGTGACTCGTCAGTGAAGAGCACTTTTTGCCAGTCCTGTCTGGTCCAGCGACAGTGGGTTTGTGCCCATTGTTGCCGGTGATGTCTGGTGAGGACCTGCATTACAACAGGCCTACAAGCACTCAGTCCAGCCTCTCTCAGCCTATTGCGGACAGTCTGAGCACTGATGGAGGGATTGTGCATTCCTGGTGTAACTCGGGCAGTTGTTGTTGCCATCCTGTACCTGTCCTGCAGGTGTGATGTTCGGATGTACCGATCCTGTGCAGGTGTTGTTACACGTGGTCTGCCACTGCGAGGACGATCAGTTGTCCGTCCTGTCTCCCTGTAGCGTTGTCTTAGGCGTCTCACAGTATGGACATTGCAATTTATTGCCCTGGCCACATCTGCAGTCCTCATACCTCCTTGCAGCATGCCTAAGGCACGTTCACGCAGATGAGCAATGACCCTGGGCATCTTTCTCTTGGTGTTTTTCAGAGTCAGTAGAAAGGCCTCTTTAGTGTCCTAAGTTTTCATAACTGTGACCTTAATTGCCTACTGTCTGTAAGCTGTTAGTGTCTTAACGACCGTTCCACAGGTGCATGTTCATTAATTGCTTATGGTTCATTGAACAAGCATGGGAAACAGTGTTTAAACACTTTACAATGAAGATCTGTGAAGTTATTTGGATTTTTACTAATTATCTTTGAAAGACAGGGTCCTGAAAAAGGGACTTTTCTTTTTTTGCTGAGTTTATATGTTTTGACCATGACAGTTTACTAACTAAGGTAACACTAAGTAATTTAGGATTCTTTTTGTTGAGTTTAGTCACATATGTTCTCAATTTGCAATAAGTCAGATGTGCAGCCAGGCATACAGTTGAAATCGGAAGTTTACATACACTTAGGTTGGAGTCATTAAAACTCGTTTTTCAACCACTCCACAAATGTCTTGTTAACAAACTATAGTTTTACAAGTCGGTTAGGACATCTACTTTGTGCATGACACAAGTAATTTTTCCAACAATTGTTTACAGACAGATTATTTCACTTATAATTCACTGTATCACAATTCCAGTGGGTCAGAAGTTTACATACACTAAGTTGACTGTGCCTTTAAACAGCTTGGAAAATTCCAGAAAATGATGTCATGGCTTTAGAAGCTTCTGATAGGCTAATTGACATCATTTAAGTCAATTGGATGTATACCTGTGGATGCATTTCAAGGCATACCTTCAAACTGTGCCTCTTTGCTTGACATCATGGGAAAATCAAAAGAAATCAGCCAAGACCTCAGAAAAAAAAATAGTAGACATCCACAAGTCTTCTTCTTCCTTGGGAGCAATTTCCAAACGCCTGAAGGTACCACGTTCATCTGTACAAACAATAGTACGCAAGTATAAACACCATGCGACCACATAGCCGTCATACCGCTCAGGAAGGAGACGCGTTCTGTCTCCTAGAGATGAACGTACTTTGGTGCAAAAAGTGCAAATCAATCCCAGAACAACAGCAAAGGACCTTCTGAAGATGCTGGAGGAAACCGGTACAAAAGTATTTATATCCACAGTAAAATGAGTCCTATATTGACATAACTTGAAAGGCCGCTCAGCAAGGAAGAAGCCACTGCTCCAAAACAACCATAAAAAAGGCAGACTACAGTTTGCAACTGCACATGGGGACAAAGACTGTACTTTTTGGAGAAATGTCCTCTGGTCTGATGAAACAAAAATAGAACTGTTTGGCCATAATGACCATCGTTATGTTTGGAGTTAAAAGGGGAAGGCTTGCAAGTGAAGTACACCATCCCAACCGTGAAGCACGGGGGTGGCAGCATCATGCTGTGGGGGTGCTTTGCTGCCGGAGGGTCTGGTGCACTTCACAAAATAGATGGCATCATGAGGAAGGAAAATTATGTGGATTTAGGAAGTTAAAGCGTGATCCTAACTGACCTAAGACAGGGAATTTTTACTAGGATTACATGTCAGGATTTGTGAAAAACAGAGTTTAAATGTATTTGGCTAAGGTGTATGTAAACTTCCGACTTCAACTGTATGCGTTTCCCACCGTAAAGAATGGAGGAGGAGGTGTGATGGTGTGGGGGTGCTTTGCTGGTGACGATGTCTGTGATTTATTTAGAATTCAAGGCACACTTAACCAGCATGGCTACCACAGCATTCTGCAGCGATACGCCATCCCATCTGGTTTGGGCTTAGTAGGACTATCATTTGTTTTTCAACAGGACAATGACCCAACACACCTCCAGGCTGTGTAAGGGCTATTTTACCAAGGAGAGTGATGGAGTGCTGCATCAGATGACCTGGCCTCCACAATCCCTCGACCTCAACCCAATTGAGATGGTTTGGGATGAGTCGGACCGCCAATTATATAATCAACTTTTCTACCTGTTCTTGACGATGTTGATACCATCTACTAAGTGCAACTGACTCTACTCTAAAATCCCTTGATTGTGTTTATCATAGCGCCCTATATTACATCTGACAGTTTCAATACTCACCACTGCATCCTTCACCAAGAAGTTGGCTGGCCGCTTTAAAGACACAGATCACTTCATTACTCTCTTTTTGTTTCTAAAGCCACAAGCTTCCAACATACAGAACATCTTTGTTGAAATGTAGAGTTTCAGGTTAGAATACAAGGTCAGTGTTGGTAACAGAAGTGATGGTTAACGATGATAACCACAGAGTTCAGGAGATCTGCTTTTTCATATCAGGCACCTCATCTGTGGAGTAGTCTCCAGTTGGCACTTCGTTTGGATGATCTGGTGTCCCTGGGTCAATTTAGGAAAGTGGTTAAGGAGTTTTATAGTGATGAATGTGTTTGTTTTATTTGATTATAATGGCTAACGTGTCTATTGTATGTACAGAGCATTCGGAAAGTATTCAGACCCCTTGACTTTTTCCACATTTTGTTACGTTACAGCCTTATTCTGAAATTGATTAAATAAATAAAAATCCCTCAATCTACACACAATACCCCATAATGACAAAGCGAAAACAGGTTTAAACAAATTTATAAAATAAAAACAAAAACCTAATTTACATAAGTATTCAGACCCTTTGCTATGAGACTCGAAATTGAGCTCAGGTGCTTCCTGTTTCCATTGATCATCCTTGAAAAGTTCCTACAACTTGATTGGAGTCCACCTGTGGTAAATTCAATTGATAGGTGTGTGCATTTCCAAATAATGTCCTCTCTATATAAGGTCCCACAGTTGACAGTGCATGTCAGAGCAAAAACCAAGCCATAAGTTAAGGAATTGTCCGTAGAGCTCCGAGACAGGATTGTGTCGAGGCACAGATCTGGGTAAGGGTACCAAAAAATGTCTGCAGCATTGAAGGTCCCCAAGAACGCAGTGGCCTCCATCATTCTTAAATGGAAATAGTTTGGAACCACCAAGACTCTTCCTAGAGCTAGCCGCCCGGCCAAACTGAGCAATCGGGGGAGAAGAGCATTGGTCAGGGAGGTGACCAAGAACCCGATGGTCACTATGACAGAGGTCCTTTGTGGAGATGGGAGAACCTTCCAGAAAGACAACCATCTCTGCAGCACCCCAACAATCAGGCCTTTATGGTAGAGTGGCCAGACGGAAGCCACTCCTCAGTAAAAGGCACATGACAGACCGCTTGGAGTTTGCCAAAAGGCACCTAAAGGACTCTCAGATCATGAGAAACAAGATTATTTTGTCAGATGAAACCAAGATTGAACTCTTTGGCCTGAATGCCAAGCATCACATCTGGAGGAAACCTGGCACCATCCCTACAGTGAAGCATGGTGGTGGCAGCATCATGCTATGGGGATGTATTTCAGCGGCAGGGACTGGGAGACTAGTCAGGATCGAAGGAAAGATGAACGGAGCAAAGAACAGAGAGATCCTTGATAAAAACCTGCTCCAGAGCGCTCAGGACCTCAGACTGGGGAAAAGGTTCACCTTCCAACAGGACAACGACCCTAAGCACACAGCCAAGACAACACAGGAGTGGCTTCTGGACAAGTCTCTGAATGTCCTTGAGTGGCCCAACTGGGCCCGGACTTGAACCCGATCTAACATCTCTGGAGAGACCTGAAAATAGTTGTGCAGCAATGCTCCCCATCCAACCTGACAGAGCTTGAGAGGATCTGCAGAGAAGAATGGGAGAAACTCCCCAAATACAGGTGCGCCAAGCTTGTAGCGTCATACCCAAGAAGACTCGATGCTGTAATCGCTGCCAACGGTGCTTCAACAAAGTACTGAGTAAAAGGTCTGAATACTTATGTAAATGTGATACGTTTTTTATTTTTAATAAATTTGCAAAAATAAAAACCTGTTTTTGCTTTGTCATTATGGGGCATTGTGTAGATAGATTAGGAAAAAATACCAATTGAATCAATTTTAGAATAAGGCTGTAATGTAACAAAATGTGGAAAAAGCCAAGGGGTCTGAATACTTTCCGAATGCACTGGATATTTAGTATATAATTGTGTGTGCTGATGTGACTGTTGTTCCTAGGGCTCGCTTGTGAATGACACATAGGTCTCAATGTGTCTCCCTGGTTTAATTAAACATTTAAAATCCATGTGATACCGTCAATTCAACAAGGTTATATACTTCCCCCCAGTGGTCAATTCAACAAGTTATATACCGCCCATTAGTGGTCAATTCAACAAGGTTATATACTGCCCCCTAGCTAACACAGCCAGGACTGAATTACACATTTGTTATTTTTTATTACATAAGATATGTTGTTTACAACAGTTGACAGAAGATGAATAGTACAATAAAAATACCCGGAAGCCTTCACAAGTTGTTTTTCATTGGTCACATTAAATGTACACAGTAGGGGGGGCACTAGAAACAAAGGTTTTACAAAAGTATTGCTATTTACAAATGTTCCTGTGACAACAACAAGTCAATAACAAGCACTTACAGCACAGCCCCCTTTCTAACTTCCTGTTAAGTCCTTGGGAATGACATTGAGGTGGGTGAGGAGGGCCACTCTAGCATGTCGTCTCTGCTGGTCTCACTCTGTTAAGTTGAGGTCCCTGGTGGTCCTCTGTAAGGCTCCTTCACGTCTCTGTCCTGTCACTATCGTCCTGTCCTGAACCCCTGGCTGTGGTCCCCAGGCCTCACTCTGAGCTCTCTGCCAGCATCCTGGTGAAGTGTAGAGCAGCAGGTTCCTGGGTCAGGTTGTGGAGGCTGTAGGCATGGCCTGTTGGACAACACAGGGAGGGGGTCAGTAACCATGGCCTGTTGGACAACACAGGGAGGGGGTCAGAAGGCATGGCCTGTTGGACAACACAGGGAGGGGGTCAGAAGGCATGGCCTGTTGGACAACACAGGGAGGGGGTCAGTAACCATGGCCTGTTGGACAACACAGGGAGGGGGTCAGAAGGCATGGCCTGTTGGACAACACAGGGAGGGGGTCAGAAGGCATGGCCTGTTGGACAACACAGGGAGGGGGTCAGAAGGCATGGCCTGTTGGACAACACAGGGAGGGGGTCAGAAGGCATGGCCTGTTGGACAACACAGGGAGGGGGTCAGAAGGCATGGCCTGTTGGACAACACAGGGAGGGGGTCAGTAACCATGGCCTGTTGGACAACACAGGGAGGGGGTCAGAAGGCATGGCCTGTTGGACAACACAGGGAGGGGGTCAGAAGGCATGGCCTGTTGGACAACACAGGGAGGGGGTCAGTAACCATGGCCTGTTGGACAACACAGGGAGGGGGTCAGAAGGCATGGCCTGTTGGACAACACAGGGAGGGGGTCAGAAGGCATGGCCTGTTGGACAACACAGGGAGGGGGTCAGAAGGTATGGCCTGTTGGACAACACAGGGAGGGGGTCAGAAGGCATGGCCTGTTGGACAACACAGGGAAGGGGTCAGAAGGCATGGCCTGTTGGACAACACAGGGAGGGGGTCAGAAGGCATGGCCTGTTGGACAACACAGGGAGGGGGTCAGTAACCATGGCCTGTTGGACAACACAGGGAAGGGGTCAGTAACCATGGCCTGTTGGACAACACAGGGAAGGGGTCAGAAGGCATGGCCTGTTGGACAACACAGGGAGGGGGTCAGAAGGCATGGCCTGTTGGACAACACAGGGAGGGGGTCAGAAGGCATGGCCTGTTGGACAACACAGGGAGGGGGTCAGAAGGCATGGCCTGTTGGACAACACAGGGAGGGGGTCAGAAGGCATGGCCTGTTGGACAACACAGGGAGGGGGTCAGAAGGTATGGCCTGTTGGACAACACAGGGAGGGGGTCAGAAGGCATGGCCTGTTGGACAACACAGGGAGGGGGTCAGAAGGCATGGCCTGTTGGACAACACAGGGAGGGGGTCAGAAGGCATGGCCTGTTGGACAACACAGGGAGGGGGTCAGAAGGCATGGCCTGTTGGACAACACAGGGAGGGGGTCAGAAGGCATGGCCTGTTGGACAACACAGGAGAGGGGTCAGAAGGTATGGCCTGTTGGACAACACAGGGAGGGGGTCAGAAGGCATGGCCTGTTGGACAACACAGGGAGGGGATCAGAAGGCATGGCCTGTTGGACAACACAGGGAAGGGGTCAGAAAGCATGGCCTGTTGGACAACACAGGGAAGGGGTCAGAAGGCATGGCCTGTTGGACAACACAGGGAAGGGGTCAGAAGGCATGGCCTGTTGGACAACACAGGGAGGGGGTCAGTAACCATGGCCTGTTGGACAACACAGGGAGGGGGTCAGAAGGCATGGCCTGTTGGACAACACAGGGAGGGGGTCAGAAGGCATGGCCTGTTGGACAACACAGGGAAGGGGTCAGAAGGCATGGCCTGTTGGACAACACAGGGAGGGGGTCAGAAGGCATGGCCTGTTGGACAACACAGGGAGGGGGTCAGAAGGCATGGCCTGTTGGACAACACAGGGAGGGGGTCAGAAGGCATGGCCTGTTGGACAACACAGGGAGGGGGTCAGAAGGCATGGCCTGTTGGACAACACAGGGAGGGGGTCAGAAGGCATGGCCTGTTGGACAACACAGGGAGGGGGTCAGAAGGCATGGCCTGTTGGACAACACAGGGAGGGGGTCAGAAGGCATGGCCTGTTGGACAACACAGGAGAGGGGTCAGAAGGCATGGCCTGTTGGACAACACAGGGAGGGGGTCAGAAGGCATGGCCTGTTGGACAACACAGGGAGGGGATCAGAAGGCATGGCCTGTTGGACAACACAGGGAAGGGGTCAGAAGGCATGGCCTGTTGGACAACACAGGGAAGGGGTCAGAAGGCATGGCCTGTTGGACAACACAGGGAAGGGGTCAGAAGGCATGGCCTGTTGGACAACACAGGGAGGGGGTCAGTAACCATGGCCTGTTGGACAACACAGGGAGGGGGTCAGAAGGCATGGCCTGTTGGACAACACAGGGAGGGGATCAGAAGGCATGGCCTGTTGGACAACACAGGGAGGGGGTCAGAAGGCATGGCCTGTTGGACAACACAGGGAGGGGGTCAGAAGGCATGGCCTGTTGGACAACACAGGGAAGGGGTCAGATGGCATGGCCTGTTGGACAACACAGGGAGGGGGTCAGTAACCATGGCCTGTTGGACAACACAGGGAGGGGGTCAGAAGGCATGGCCTGTTGGACAACACAGGGAGGGGGTCAGAAGGCATGGCCTGTTGGACAACACAGGGAGGGGGTCAGAAGGCATGGCCTGTTGGACAACACAGGGAGGGGGTCAGAAGGCATGGCCTGTTGGACAACACAGGGAGGGGGTCAGTAACCATGGCCTGTTGGACAACACAGGGAGGGGGTCAGAAGGCATGGCCTGTTGGACAACACAGGGAGGGGGTCAGTAACCATGGCCTGTTGGACAACACAGGGAGGGGGTCAGAAGGCATGGCCTGTTGGACAACACAGGGAGGGGGTCAGAAGGCATGGCCTGTTGGACAACACAGGGAGGGGGTCAGTAACCATGGCCTGTTGGACAACACAGGGAGGGGGTCAGAAGGCATGGCCTGTTGGACAACACAGGGAGGGGGTCAGAAGGCATGGCCTGTTGGACAACACAGGGAGGGGGTCAGAATGCATGGCCTGTTGGACAACACAGGGAGGGGGTCAGAAGGCATGGCCTGTTGGACAACACAGGGAGGGGGTCAGTAACCATGGCCTGTTGGACAACACAGGGAGGGGGTCAGAAGGCATGGCCTGTTGGACAACACAGGGAGGGGGTCAGTAACCATGGCCTGTTGGACAACACAGGGAGGGGGTCAGAAGGCATGGCCTGTTGGACAACACAGGGAGGGGGTCAGAAGGCATGGCCTGTTGGACAACACAGGGAGGGGGTCAGAATGCATGGCCTGTTGGACAACACAGGGAGGGGGTCAGAAGGCATGGCCTGTTGGACAACACAGGGAGGGGGTCAGTAACCATGGCCTGTTGGACAACACAGGGAGGGGGTCAGAAGGCATGGCCTGTTGGACAACACAGGGAGGGGGTCAGAAGGCATGGCCTGTTGGACAACACAGGGAGGGGGTCAGTAACCATGGCCTGTTGGACAACACAGGGAGGGGGTCAGAAGGCATGGCCTGTTGGACAACACAGGGAGGGGTCAGAAGGCATGGCCTGTTGGACAACACAGGGAAGGGGTCAGAAGGCATGGCCTGTTGGACAACACAGGGAGGGGTCAGAAGGCATGGCCTGTTGGACAACACAGGGAGGGGGTCAGTAACCATGGCCTGTTGGACAACACAGGGAGGGGGTCAGTAACCATGGCCTGTTGGACAACACAGGGAGGGGGTCAGTAACCATGGCCTGTTGGACAACACAGGGAAGGGGGTCAGTAACCATGGCCTGTTGGACAACACAGGGAGGGGGTCAGAAGGCATGGCCTGTTGGACAACACAGGGAGGGGGTCAGAAGGCATGGCCTGTTGGACAACACAGGGAGGGGGTCAGAAGGCATGGCCTGTTGGACAACACAGGGAGGGGTCAGTAACCATGGCCTGTTGGACAACACAGGGAAGGGGTCAGAAGGCATGGCCTGTTGGACAACACAGGGAGGGGTCAGAAGGCATGGCCTGTTGGACAACACAGGAGGGGGTCAGTAACCATGGCCTGTTGGACAACACAGGGAGGGGGTCAGTAACCATGGCCTGTTGGACAACACAGGGAGGGGGTCAGTAACCATGGCCTGTTGGACAACACAGGGAAGGGGTCAGTAACCATGGCCTGTTGGACAACACAGGGAGGGGGTCAGAAGGCATGGCCTGTTGGACAACACAGGGAGGGGGTCAGAAGGCATGGCCTGTTGGACAACACAGGGAGGGGGTCAGAAGGCATGGCCTGTTGGACAACACAGGGAAGGGGGTCAGAAGGCATGGCCTGTTGGACAACACAGGGAAGGGGTCAGTAACCATGGCCTGTTGGACAACACAGGGAAGGGGTCAGAAGGCATGGCCTGTTGGACAACACAGGGAGGGGGTCAGAAGGCATTGCCTGTTGGACAACACAGGGAGGGGGTCAGAAGGCATGGCCTGTTGGACAACACAGGGAAGGGGGTCAGAAGCATGGCCTGTTGGACAACACAGGGAGGGGGTCAGAAGGCATGGCCTGTTGGACAACACAGGGAGGGGGTCAGAAGGCATGGCCTGTTGGACAACACAGGGAAGGGGTCAGAAGCCATGGCCTGTTGGACAACACAGGGAGGGGGTCAGAAGGCATGGCCTGTTGGACAACACAGGGAGGGGGTCAGAAGGCATGGCCTGTTGGACAACACAGGGAGGGGGTCAGAAGGCATGGCCTGTTGGACAACACAGGAGGGGATCAGAAGGCATGGCCTGTTGACAACACAGGGAGGGGGTCAGAAGGCATGGCCTGTTGGACAACACAGGGAGGGGATCAGAAGGCATGGCCTGTTGGACAACACAGGGAGGGGGTCAGAAGGCATGGCCTGTTGGACAACACAGGGAGGGGGTCAGAAGGCATGGCCTGTTGGACAACAAAGGGAGGGGGTCAGAAGGCATGGCCTGTTGGAAAACACAGGGAGGGGATCAGAAGGCATGGCCTGTTGGACAACACAGGGAGGGGGTCAGAAGGCATGGCCTGTTGGACAACACAGGGAGGGGGGTCAGAAGGCATGGCCTGTTGGACAACACAGGGAGGGATCAGAAGGCATGGCCTGTTGGACAACACAGGGAGGGGGTCAGTAACCATGGCCTGTTGGACAACACAGGGAGGGGTCAGTAACCATAGCCTGTTGGACAACACAGGGAGGGGGTCAGAAGGCATGGCCTGTTGGACAACACAGGGAGGGGGTCAGAAGGCATGGCCTGTTGGACAACACAGGGAGGGGGTCAGAAGGCATGGCCTGTTGGACAACACAGGGAAGGGGTCAGAAGGCATGGCCTGTTGGACAACACAGGGAGGGGGTCAGAAGGCATGGCCTGTTGGACAACACAGGGAGGGGGTCAGAAGGCATGGCCTGTTGGACAACACAGGGAGGGGGTCAGAAGGCATGGCCTGTTGGACAACACAGGGAAGGGGTCAGAAGGCATGGCCTGTTGGACAACACAGGGAGGGGTCAGAAGGCATGGCCTGTTGGACAACACAGGGAGGGGGTCAGAAGCATGGCCTGTTGGACAACACAGGGAGGGGGTCAGAAGGCATGGCCTGTTGGACAACACAGGGAGGGGGTCAGAAGGCATGGCCTGTTGGACAACACAGGGAGGGGGTCAGAAGGCATGGCCTGTTGGACAACACAGGGAGGGGGTCAGAAGGCATGGCCTGTTGGACAACACAGGGAGGGGGTCAGAAGGCATGGCCTGTTGGACAACACAGGAGAGGGGTCAGAAGGCATGGCCTGTTGGACAACACAGGGAGGGGGTCAGAAGGCATGGCCTGTTGGACAACACAGGGAGGGGATCAGAAGGCATGGCCTGTTGGACAACACAGGGAAGGGGTCAGAAGGCATGGCCTGTTGGACAACACAGGGAAGGGGTCAGAAGGCATGGCCTGTTGGACAACACAGGGAAGGGGTCAGAAGGCATGGCCTGTTGGACAACACAGGGAGGGGGTCAGTAACCATGGCCTGTTGGACAACACAGGGAGGGGGTCAGAAGGCATGGCCTGTTGGACAACACAGGGAGGGGGTCAGAAGGCATGGCCTGTTGGACAACACAGGGAGGGGGTCAGAAGGCATGGCCTGTTGGACAACACAGGGAGGGGGTCAGAAGGCATGGCCTGTTGGACAACACAGGGAAGGGGTCAGAAGGCATGGCCTGTTGGACAACACAGGGAGGGGGTCAGTAACCATGGCCTGTTGGACAACACAGGGAGGGGGTCAGAAGGCATGGCCTGTTGGACAACACAGGGAGGGGGTCAGAAGGCATGGCCTGTTGGACAACACAGGGAGGGGGTCAGAAGGCATGGCCTGTTGGACAACACAGGGAGGGGGTCAGTAACCATGGCCTGTTGGACAACACAGGGAGGGGGTCAGAAGGCATGGCCTGTTGGACAACACAGGGAGGGGGTCAGTAACCATGGCCTGTTGGACAACACAGGGAGGGGGTCAGAAGGCATGGCCTGTTGGACAACACAGGGAGGGGGTCAGAAGGCATGGCCTGTTGGACAACACAGGGAGGGGGTCAGTAACCATGGCCTGTTGGACAACACAGGGAGGGGGTCAGAAGGCATGGCCTGTTGGACAACACAGGGAGGGGGTCAGAAGGCATGGCCTGTTGGACAACACAGGGAGGGGGTCAGAATGCATGGCCTGTTGGACAACACAGGGAGGGGGTCAGAAGGCATGGCCTGTTGGACAACACAGGGAGGGGGTCAGTAACCATGGCCTGTTGGACAACACAGGGAGGGGGTCAGAAGGCATGGCCTGTTGGACAACACAGGGAGGGGGTCAGTAACCATGGCCTGTTGGACAACACAGGGAGGGGGTCAGAAGGCATGGCCTGTTGGACAACACAGGGAGGGGGTCAGAAGGCATGGCCTGTTGGACAACACAGGGAGGGGGTCAGAATGCATGGCCTGTTGGACAACACAGGGAGGGGGTCAGAAGGCATGGCCTGTTGGACAACACAGGGAGGGGGTCAGTAACCATGGCCTGTTGGACAACACAGGGAGGGGGTCAGAAGGCATGGCCTGTTGGACAACACAGGGAGGGGGTCAGAAGGCATGGCCTGTTGGACAACACAGGGAGGGGGTCAGTAACCATGGCCTGTTGGACAACACAGGGAGGGGGTCAGAAGGCATGGCCTGTTGGACAACACAGGGAGGGGTCAGAAGGCATGGCCTGTTGGACAACACAGGGAAGGGGTCAGAAGGCATGGCCTGTTGGACAACACAGGGAGGGGTCAGAAGGCATGGCCTGTTGGACAACACAGGGAGGGGGTCAGTAACCATGGCCTGTTGGACAACACAGGGAGGGGGTCAGTAACCATGGCCTGTTGGACAACACAGGGAGGGGGTCAGTAACCATGGCCTGTTGGACAACACAGGGAAGGGGTCAGTAACCATGGCCTGTTGGACAACACAGGGAGGGGGTCAGAAGGCATGGCCTGTTGGACAACACAGGGAGGGGGTCAGAAGGCATGGCCTGTTGGACAACACAGGGAGGGGGTCAGTAACCATGGCCTGTTGGACAACACAGGGAGGGGGTCAGTAACCATGGCCTGTTGGACAACACAGGGAAGGGGTCAGAAGGCATGGCCTGTTGGACAACACAGGGAGGGGTCAGAAGGCATGGCCTGTTGGACAACACAGGGAGGGGGTCAGTAACCATGGCCTGTTGGACAACACAGGGAGGGGGTCAGTAACCATGGCCTGTTGGACAACACAGGGAGGGGGTCAGTAACCATGGCCTGT
Organism: Coregonus lavaretus; assembly: GCF_964263955.1. Lineage (NCBI taxonomy): Eukaryota > Metazoa > Chordata > Actinopteri > Salmoniformes > Salmonidae > Coregonus > Coregonus lavaretus. The sequence continues at coordinate 67,180 of NW_028164603.1, forward strand.
TGGACAACACAGGGAAGGGGTCAGTAACCATGGCCTGTTGGACAACACAGGGAGGGGGTCAGAAGGCATGGCCTGTTGGACAACACAGGGAGGGGGTCAGAAGGCATGGCCTGTTGGACAACACAGGGAGGGGGTCAGAAGGCATGGCCTGTTGGACAACACAGGGAAGGGGTCAGAAGGCATGGCCTGTTGGACAACACAGGGAAGGGGTCAGTAACCATGGCCTGTTGGACAACACAGGGAAGGGGTCAGAAGGCATGGCCTGTTGGACAACACAGGGAGGGGGTCAGAAGGCATGGCCTGTTGGACAACACAGGGAGGGGGTCAGAAGGCATGGCCTGTTGGACAACACAGGGAAGGGGTCAGAAGGCATGGCCTGTTGGACAACACAGGGAGGGGGTCAGAAGGCATGGCCTGTTGGACAACACAGGGAGGGGGTCAGAAGGCATGGCCTGTTGGACAACACAGGGAAGGGGTCAGTAACCATGGCCTGTTGGACAACACAGGGAGGGGGTCAGAAGGCATGGCCTGTTGGACAACACAGGGAGGGGGTCAGAAGGCATGGCCTGTTGGACAACACAGGGAGGGGGTCAGAAGGCATGGCCTGTTGGACAACACAGGGAGGGGATCAGAAGGCATGGCCTGTTGGACAACACAGGGAGGGGGTCAGAAGGCATGGCCTGTTGGACAACACAGGGAGGGGATCAGAAGGCATGGCCTGTTGGACAACACAGGGAGGGGGTCAGAAGGCATGGCCTGTTGGACAACACAGGGAGGGGGTCAGAAGGCATGGCCTGTTGGACAACAAAGGGAGGGGGTCAGAAGGCATGGCCTGTTGGACAACACAGGGAAGGGGTCAGAATGCATGGCCTGTTGGACAACACAGGGAGGGGGTCAGAAGGCATGGCCTGTTGGACAACACAGGGAGGGGATCAGAAGGCATGGCCTGTTGGACAACACAGGGAGGGGGTCAGAAGGCATGGCCTGTTGGACAACACAGGGAGGGGATCAGAAGGCATGGCCTGTTGGACAACACAGGGAGGGGGTCAGAAGGCATGGCCTGTTGGACAACACAGGGAGGGGGTCAGAAGGTATGGCCTGTTGGACAACAAAGGGAGGGGGTCAGAAGGCATGGCCTGTTGGACAACACAGGGAGGGGATCAGAAGGCATGGCCTGTTGGACAACACAGGGAGGGGGTCAGAAGGCATGGCCTGTTGGACAACACAGGGAGGGGGTCAGAAGGCATGGCCTGTTGGACAACACAGGGAGGGGATCAGAAGGCATGGCCTGTTGGACAACACAGGGAGGGGGTCAGTAACCATGGCCTGTTGGACAACACAGGGAGGGGGTCAGTAACCATGGCCTGTTGGACAACACAGGGAGGGGGTCAGAAGGCATGGCCTGTTGGACAACACAGGGAGGGGGTCAGAAGGCATGGCCTGTTGGACAACACAGGGAGGGGGTCAGAAGGCATGGCCTGTTGGACAACACAGGGAGGGGGTCAGAAGGCATGGCCTGTTGGACAACACAGGGAGGGGGTCAGTAACCATGGCCTGTTGGACAACACAGGGAGGGGGTCAGTAACCATGGCCTGTTGGACAACACAGGGAAGGGGTCAGTAACCATGGCCTGTTGGACAACACAGGGAAGGGGTCAGACGGCATGGCCTGTTGGACAACACAGGGAGGGGGTCAGAAGGCATGGCCTGTTGGACAACACAGGGAGGGGGTCAGAAGGCATGGCCTGTTGGACAACACAGGGAGGGGGTCAGAAGGCATGGCCTGTTGGACAACACAGGGAGGGGGTCAGTAACCATGGCCTGTTGGACAACACAGGGAGGGGGTCAGTAACCATGGCCTGTTGGACAACACAGGGAGGGGGTCAGAAGGCATGGCCTGTTGGACAACACAGGGAGGGGGTCAGTAACCATGGCCTGTTGGACAACACAGGGAGGGGGTCAGTAACCATGGCCTGTTGGACAACACAGGGAAGGGGTCAGTAACCATGGCCTGTTGGACAACACAGGGAGGGGGTCAGTAACCATGGCCTGTTGGACAACACAGGGAGGGGGTCAGAAGGCATGGCCTGTTGGACAACACAGGGAAGGGGTCAGTAACCATGGCCTGTTGGACAACACAGGGAGGGGGTCAGAAGGCATGGCCTGTTGGACAACACAGGGAGGGGGTCAGTAACCATGGCCTGTTGGACAACACAGGGAAGAGCTCAGTAACCATGGCCTGTTGGACAACACAGGGAGGGGGTCAGAAGGCATGGCCTGTTGGACAACACAGGGAAGGGGTCAGAAGGCATGGCCTGTTGGACAACACAGGGAGGGGGTCAGTAACCATGGCCTGTTGGACAACACAGGGAGGGGGTCAGTAACCATGGCCTGTTGGACAACACAGGGAGGGGGTCAGAAGGCATGGCCTGTTGGACAACACAGGGAAGGGGTCAGTAACCATGGCCTGTTGGACAACACAGGGAGGGGGTCAGTAACCATGGCCTGTTGGACAACACAGGGAGGGGGTCAGAAGGCATGGCCTGTTGGACAACACAGGGAAGGGGTCAGTAACCATGGCCTGTTGGACAACACAGGGAGGGGGTCAGAAGGCATGGCCTGTTGGACAACACAGGGAAGGGGTCAGTAACCATGGCCTGTTGGACAACACAGGGAGGGGGTCAGTAACCATGGCCTGTTGGACAACACAGGGAAGGGGTCAGTAACCATGGCCTGTTGGACAACACAGGGAGGGGGTCAGTAACCATGGCCTGTTGGACAACACAGGGAGGGGGTCAGAAGGCATGGCCTGTTGGACAACACAGGGAAGGGGTCAGTAACCATGGCCTGTTGGACAACACAGGAAGGGGGTCAGTAACCATGGCCTGTTGGACAACACAGGGAGGGGGTCAGAAGGCATGGCCTGTTGGAAAACACAGGGAAGGGGTCAGTAACCATGGCCTGTTGGACAACACAGGGAGGGGGTCAGAAGGCATGGCCTGTTGGACAACACAGGGAAGGGGTCAGTAACCATGGCCTGTTGGACAACACAGGGAGGGGGTCAGTAACCATGGCCTGTTGGACAACACAGGGAGGGGGTCAGAAGGCATGGCCTGTTGGACAACACAGGGAGGGGGTCAGAAGGCATGGCCTGTTGGACAACACAGGGAAGGGGTCAGTAACCATGGCCTGTTGGACAACACAGGGAGGGGGTCAGAAGGCATGGCCTGTTGGACAACACAGGGAAGGGGTCAGTAACCATGGCCTGTTGGACAACACAGGGAGGGGGTCAGTAACCATGGCCTGTTGGACAACACAGGGAGGGGGTCAGTAACCATGGCCTGTTGGACAACACAGGGAGGGGGTCAGAAGGCATGGCCTGTTGGACAACACAGGGAGGGGGTCAGTAACCATGGCCTGTTGGACAACACAGGGAGGGGGTCAGTAACCATGGCCTGTTGGACAACACAGGGAAGGGGTCAGTAACCATGGCCTGTTGGACAACACAGGGAGGGGGTCAGAAGGCATGGCCTGTTGGACAACACAGGGAAGGGGTCAGAAGGCATGGCCTGTTGGACAATACAGGGAGGGGGTCAGAAGGCATGGCCTGTTGGACAACACAGGGAGGGGGTCAGAAGGCATGGCCTGTTGGACAACACAGGGAGGGGGTCAGAAGGCATGGCCTGTTGGACAACACAGGGAGGGGATCAGAAGGCATGGCCTGTTGGACAACACAGGGAGGGGGTCAGAAGGCATGGCCTGTTGGACAACACAGGGAGGGGGTCAGAAGGCATGGCCTGTTGGACAACACAGGGAGGGGATCAGAAGGCATGGCCTGTTGGACAACACAGGGAGGGGATCAGAAGGCATGGCCTGTCCTGGGTTCTAACTCACCACATGGGACCATGAAGGTCTGTCCTGGGTTATAATGGTTCTCTTTGCCGTTGATCGTCACAGTCACTGAGCTGGTTAGGAGGTTATACACCTGGAACAACACCACACAGATGGTTAGGAGGTTATACACCTGGAACAACACCACACAGCTGGTTAGGAGGTTATACACCTGGAACAACACCACACAGATGGTTAGGAGGTTATACACCTGGAACAACAACACACAGCTGGTTAGGAGGTTATACACCTGGAACAACAACACACAGCTGGTTAGGAGGTTATACACCTGGAACAACAACACACAGCTGGTTAGGAGGTTATACACCTGGAACAACAACACACAGCTGGTTAGGAGGTTATACACCTGGAACAACAGCACACAGCTGGTTAGGAGGTTATACACCTGGAACAACAACACACAGCTGGTTAGGAGGTTATACACCTGGAACAACAGCACACAGCTGGTTAGGAGGTTATACACCTGGAACAACAGCACACAGCTGGTTAGGAGGTTATATATCCTGGAACAACAGCACACAGCTGGTTAGGAGGTTATATATCCTGGAACAACAGCACACAGCTGGTTAGGAGGTTATACACCTGGAACAACAGCCTGCTGTTCGATCAGCCTACTGATCCATCAGCCTGCTATTCGATCAGCCTACTGATCCATCAGCCTGCTATTCAATCAGCCTACTGATCCAATCTTATTGAGCAGAATAAAAACAAATTTAAAAAAGGGAGGACGGCCTAGCAGTGATGAATTTAAGAACTTCTTCCAAGAAAAGATCATGATCATTAGAAAACAAATTGTGGACATTCTTTTAATATGCGTATTTCTGCAAAACGCTGTTGTCCTGAGTCTGCACAGAACTGCCTACAGGACCCTATTCCAACTAAACTACTGAAAGAGCTACTTCCTGTGCTTGGCCCTCCTATGTTGAACATAATAAATGCTCCCTATCCACTGGATGTGAACCAAACTCACTAAAAGTGGCAGTAATAAAGCCTCTCCTGAAAAAGCCAAACCTTGACCAGGAAAATTAAAATATCAGCCCTCTATATTGAATATGGAAAATCTCTCCCTCCCTCCCTCTCTCCCTCCCTCCCTCTCTCCCTCTCTAGCATTGGGACAGTATAGATGTTTGAAACCTGACCATGGAACATTACTTCAAATAATGAGGCAAGTTTTGCCTTGCTTCAACGTAGCCTAAATCCATCCATAGAAACGGAGGCGATGATTTTAGAAAGACTTCCTCGTGCCATTACCAGCTTTTCTTTCCTGTTCGATTGTTTTTCATATCAACTTTTTTTCGTTGTCCAGAAGCCAAAGGCAGTTTCCTAGTCATATTAGCAACCCATCCTAGTTGTTGCCATTAGATTCTAAGTTTCTAACTGAGATTTTCATCTCTGTCATATATGGAACCGCTCGCATTACCGTCTCCCGAGTGGCGCAGTGGTCTGAGGTTCTGGTTCGAATCCAGGCTCTGTCGTAGCCGGCTGTCATATATGGAACCGCTCGCATTAGGTGTCCTGTTTAGAACAGTGTTTTCCTGCTAATTGCATTTTGGCAAATGTTAGAAAATTACATACATTTTACATTCACGTCATTTAGCAGACGCTCTTATCCAGAGTGACTTACAAAATGGTGCATTCACCCTATAGCCAGTGGGATAACCACTTTACAATGTTTTTTTTTTTTTTTTTTTGGGGGGGGGTAAAGAGGGGTAGAAGGATTACTTTATCCTATCCCAGGTATTCCTTAAAGAGGTGGGGTTTCAAGTGTCTCCGGAAGGGGGTCAGTGACTCCGCTGTCCTGGCGTCGTGAGGGAGCTTGTTCCACCATTGGGGTGCCAGAGCAGCGAACAGTTTTGACTGGGCTGAGCGGGAACTATGCTTCTGTAGAGGTAGGGGAGCTAGCAGGCCAGAGGTGGATGAACGCAATGCCCTCGTTTGGGTGTAGGGACTGATCAGAGCCTGAAGGTACGGAGGTGCCGTTCCCCTCACAGCTCCGTAGGCAAGCACCATGGTCTTGTAACGGATGCGAGCTTCAACTGGAAGCCAGTGGAGTGTGCGGAGGAGCGGGGTGACGTGAGATAACTTGGGAAGGTTGAACACCAGACGGGCTGCAGCATTCTGGATAAGTTTAATGGCACAGACAGGGAGCCCAGCCAACAGCGAGTTGCAGTAATCCAGACGGGAGATGACAAGTGCCTGGATTAGGACCTGTGCCGCTTCCTGTGTAAGGCAGGGTCGTACTCTCCGAATGTTGTAGAGCATGAACCTACAGGATCGGGTCACCGCCTTGATGTTAGCGGAGAATGACAGAGTGTTGTCCAGGGTCACGCCAAGGCTCTTTGCACTCTGGGAGGAGGACACAACGGAGTTGTCAACCGTGATGGCGAGATCATGGAACGGGCAGTCCTTCCCCGGGAGGAAGAGCAGCTCCGTCTTGCCAAGGTTCAGCTTGAGGTGGTGATCCGTCATCCATACTGATATGTCTGCCAGACATGCAGAGATGCGATTCGCCACCTGGTTATCAGAAGGGGGAAAGAAGAAGATTAGTTGTGTGTCGTCTGAGTAGCAATGATAGGAGAGGCCATGTGAGGATATGACAGAGCCAAGTGACTTGGTGTATAGCGAGAATAGGAGAGGGCCTAGAACTGAGCCCTGGGGGACACCAGTGGTGAGAGCACGTGGTGCGGAGACAGATTCTCGCCACGCCACTTGGAAGGAGCGACCGGTCAGGTAGGACGCAATCCAAGAGTGAGCCGCGCCGGAGATGCCCAGCTCGGAGAGGGTGGAGAGGAGGATCTGATGGTTCACAGTATCAAAGGCAGCGGATAGGTCTAGAAGGATAAGAGCAGAGGAGAGAGAGTTAGCTTTAGCAGTGCGGACAGCCTCTGTGACACAGAGAAGAGCAGTCTCAGTTGAATGACCAGTCTTGAAACCTGACTGGTTTGGATCAAGAAGGTAATTCTGAGAGAGATAGCAGGAGAGTTGGCTAAAGACGGCACGCTCAAGAGTTTTGGAGAGAAAAGAAAGAAGGGATACTGGTCTGTAGTTGTTGACATCGGAGGGATCGAGTGTTGGTTTTTTGAGAAGGGGTGCAACTCTCGCTCTCTTGAAGACGGAAGGGACATAGCCAGCGGTCAAGGATGAGTTGATCAGCGAGGTAAGGGAGAAGGTCACCGGAGATGGTCTGGAGAAGAGAGGAGGGGATAGGGTCAAGCGGGCAGGTTTTTGGGCGGCCGGCCGTCACAAGTCGCAAGATTTTATCTGGAGAGAGAGGGGAGAAAGAAGTCAAAGCATAGGGTAGGGCAGTCTGAGCAGGATCAGCAGTGTCATTTGACTTAACAAACGAGGATCGGATGTCGTCAACCTTCTTTTCAAAATGGTTGACGAAGTCATCCACAGAGAGGGAGGAGGGAGGGGGAGGAGGAGGAGGATTCAGCAGGGAGGAGAAGGTGGCAAAGAGCTTCCTAGGGTTAGAGGCAGATGCTTGGAATTTAGAGTGGTAGAAAGTGGCTTTAGCAGCAGAAACAGATGAAGAACATGTAGAGAGGAGGGAGTGAAAAGATGCCAGGTCCGCAGGGAGTCTAGTTTTCCTCCATTTCCACTCAGCTGCCCGGAGCCCTCTTCTGTGAGCTCGCAATGAGTCAAGCCACGGAGCTGGAGGGTAGGACCGAGCCGGCCGGGAGGATAGGGGACATTGAGAGTCAAAGGATGCAGAAAGGGAGGAGAGGAGGGTTGAGGAGGCAGAATCAGGAGATTGGAGGGAGAAGGATTGAGCAGAGGGAAGAGATGATAGGATGGAAGAGGAGAGAGTAGCGGGAGAGAGAGAGCGAAGGTTGCGACGGCGCATTACCATCTGAGTAGGGGCAGAGTGAGTAGTGTTGGAGGAGAGCGAGAGAGAAAAGGATACAAAGTAGTGGTCGGAGACATGGAGGGGAGTTGCAGTGAGATTAGTAGAAGAACAGCATCTAGAAAAGATGAGGTCAAGCGTATTGCCTGCCTTGTGAGTAGGGGGGGGGGGGCGGTGAGAGGGTGAGGTCAAAAGAGGAGGAGTGGAAAGGAGGCGGCAGAGAGAAATGAGTCAAAGGTAGACGTAGGGAGGTTGAAGTCCCCCAGAACTGTGAGGGGTGAGCCATCCTCAGGAAAGGAACTTATCAAGGCGTTAAGCTAATTGATGAACTCTCCAAGGGAACCTGGAGGGCGATAAATGACAAGGATGTTAAGCTTGAATGGGCTAGTGACTGTGACAGCATGGAATTCAAATGAGGAGATAGACAGATGGGTCAGGGGAAAAAGAGAGAATGTCCACTTGGGAGAGATGAGGATTCCTGTGCCACCACCCCGCTGACCAGATGCTCTCTGGGTATGCGAGAACACATGGTCAGACGAAGAGAGAGCAGTAGGAGTAGCAGTGTTTTCAGTGGTAATCCATGTTTCCGTCAGCGCCAAGAAGTCGAGGGACTGGAGGGTAGCATAGACTGAGATGAACTCTGCCTTGTTGGCCGCAGAACAGCAGTTCCAGAGGCTGCCTGAGACCTGGAACTCCACGTGGGTCGTGCGTGCAGGGACCACCAGGTTAGAGAGGCAGCAAAATTACATTTTATTAGCTGCTTCATTACATGAGTTGCATGTTCAATAATAGGCTATAGCCTTTTAACTGTAAGACTATAGGCTTACTATTGTTGCATGTTTCCATTAAGCTGTTAACCTCTACGGGATCGGTGTCCCGTATACGGGACGGTTGAGCTAACATGCGCTAATGTGGTTAGCATGACTGTTGTAAGTAACAGCAAACTTTCCAGGACATAGACATGTCTTATATGGGCAGAAAGCTTACAATATTGTTAATCTAACTGCACTGTCCAATTTATAGTAGCTATTACAGTGAAAAAATACCATGCTATTGTTTGAGGAGAGTGCACAACAACAAAAAACTTATCACGGCAACTGCTTTGATACATTCACCTATGAAGTTAAATAATGTACTTACATTCAGTAATCTTGCTCTGATTTGTCATCCTAAGGGTCCCAAAGATAAAATGTAGCATAGTTTTGTTCGATAAAATAAATTTTTATATTCAAATGTAGGAACTGGGTTCTACAGTTTGAACCCCTGCTGTCTCTGGCTCCACACCCACCCCGCCCGGCCATCTAGATGTGTGAAAGTTAGTGTATAAGCTAATGATCCATCATGTATGACATTCCTGGGAGTGTGTAAACTTACAAACATGATATGGTAATACAAAATGCATGTTCTCTATAGTTATGTACTTGGAAATGTATCAATTACATTTCCAAGTACATAATAGTCCAGTATTGCAATGCTTCACTGGATCAATCTGAAACTTCACACACTGCTGCCATCTGTTGGCCAAAATCTAAATTGCACCTAAACTGCAATATTATATTGTGGCCTTTCTCTTGCATTTCAAAGATGGAACAAAAAACACAAAAATGCATATTTTTTTGTTTGTATTATCTTTTACCAGATCTAATGTGTTATATTCTCCTACATTAATTTCACAGTTACAAACTTCAAAGTGTTTCCTTTCAAATCGTATCAAGAATATGCATAGCCTTGCTTCAGGTCCTGAGCTACAGGCAGTTAGATTTGGGTATGTCATTTTAGGCGAAAATTGAAAAGAAAGGGTCCGATCCATAAGAGGTTAATTAATGAAACATTTCCGTTCCTTGCATGCATACTGTTAGGCAAATCAGTTTGTTGTCCGGTTAATGAGGGTCGGTTCGCCAGCAGCAACATTTACCGAAATGTGCATCCCTATTTCAAACTTATGGGCGACTCACGATATATCACTAGATTTTAAAAGTTCTCTCTGAATAAGTTTTGTTGCACAATTAAAAAGGTCAAAACACAAAATTATACCTAAATATAAGCCTTCCACAGCCACACTAATAATTACATTATTTTATCAAAATAGTTTAACCTTTTTTTGCAATAATCACTATTCTGGCTTTCATGTCTGTCTATGAAAATTCCCTTTTTGTAACAAATTGAATCAGAACTATCCACAACGCACATTCACTAATAATGACCAACATCTTGTAGCAGTCATTATAGAAAATTAACACGGGTCTCATAAACAAATCTCTCAAGCACAAGCCCACGTGTTAGTGATTAGCCAGCTAATCTTTATATTTAAAGGCAAGCCAACTTGGATCTATTTGCTTGCTAAGACGGTAGAACAGTTGAACTGTTATGAACATACCCTCCTGGCCGCCTCCAATTGTTTGAACACCTGTTCACTTTAAGATATTGAAATCAAGTAGCCTACCTGGATAAGATGCTTATTTCTCAGAATAACAACAAGTTGCCAATTCCTTATATAAATGCGTATTTTTGTGCTCATTGCACATTTATAACACACAGACTAGACAGCTGACAGTCTGTGGCTAGATTGCTGCTAGCTGTACTGAGCATTACTTTGCCACATGTTCATTGACACTCTCGTTTTAGTCTGCTCTGTTCTACATGTTGGAAGTTGAGACATAAAAAGGCTGTTATAAAGGTTAAGTTCTCCTCTATTCCAGTAAAATAATGTCTCTGTGTTTGTGTCCATATGACCGATTCTGTTGGACCAAACCTCAAATGCAAATAGCGAGTTTAAACAAATCAAATCAAATTTTATTTGTTAAATTTTTCGTAAACAACAAGTGTAGATTTACAGTGAAATGCTTACTTACGGGCCCTTCCCAACAATGCAGAGAGAATTGTTTTTATAAATATTAACACGAGCCGGGGGAGGGGCTTGGTGTCTGTGGAGTGTTAAAGAGGAGGGGCTTGGTGTCTGTGGAGTGTTAAGGAGGAGGGGCTTGGTGTCTGTGGAGTGTTAAGGAGGAGGGGCTTGGTGTCTGTGGAGTGTTAAGGAGGAGGGGCTTGGTGTCTGTGGAGTGATATAGGCATTTGGAACATCGCTCTAAAACATTCATTCGATATATTGCCCAGCCCTACACTCATTCTGATATGACGTATCTGACATCACTCTGAACTGATATTCTAATTCTGATATGATAAACACTATATATACAGCAGTATGTGGACACCCCATCAAATGAGTGGATTTGGCCATTTCAGCCACATCCGTTGCTGACAGGTGTATAAAATCGAGCACACAGCCATGCAATCTCCATAGACAAACATTATCAGTAGAATGGCCTTACTAAAGAGCTCAGTGACTTTCAATGTGGCACCGTCATAGGATGCCACCTTTCCAACAAGTCAGTTCATCAGATTTCTGTCCTGCTAGAGCTGCCCCGGTCAACTGTCAGTGCTGTTATTATGAAGTGGAAACGTCTAGGAGCAACAACGGCTCAGCCGCAAGGTGGTAGGCCACACAAGCTCACAGAACGGGACCGCCGAGTGCTGAAGCACATAGCGCGTAAAAATCGTCTGTCCTCGGCTGCAACACTCACTACTGAGTTCCAAACTGCCTCTGGAAGCAACGTCAGCACAATAACTGTTTGTCGGGAGCTTCGTGAAATGGGTTTCCATGGCCGAGCAGCTGCACACAAGCCTAAGATCACCATGCGCAATGCCAAGCATCGGCTGGAGTGGTGTAAAGCTCGCCACCATTGGACTCTGGGCAGTGGAAATGTGTTCTCTGGAGTGATGAATCACATTTCACCATCTGGTTGTCCGACGGACAAATCTGGGTTTGGCGGACGCCAGGAGAACGCTACCTGCCCGAATGCATAGTGCCAACTGTAAAGTTTGGTGGAGGAGGAATAATGGTCTGGGGCTGTTTTTCATGGTTCGGTCTAGGCCCCTTAGTTCCAGTGAAGAGAAATCTTAACGCTACAGCATACAATGACATTCTAGACGATTCTGTGCTTCCAACTTTGTGGCATCAGTTTGGGGAAGGCCCTTTCCTGTTTCAGCATGACAATGCCCCTGTGCACAAAGCGAGGTCCATACAGAAAAGGTTTGTCGAGATCGGTGTAGAAGAACTTGACTGGCCTGCACAGAGCCCTGACCTCAACCCCATCGAACACCTTTGGGATGAATTGGAACGCCGACTGCGAGCCAGGCCTAATCGCCCAACATCAGTGCCCGACCTCACTAATGCTCTTGTGGCTGAATGGAAGCAAGTCCCCGCAGCAATGTTCCAACATCTAGTGGAAAGCCTTCCCAGAAGAGTGGAGGCTGTTATAGCAGCAAAGGGGGGACCAACTCCATATTAATGCCCATGATTTAAGAATGAGATGTTAGACGAGCAGGTGTCCACATACTTTTGGTCATGTAGCGCACCTAAAGGTTAGGGGTTAAAGGTTACTCACAGTGGTAGCGCTGTGGTCCACCAGCAGAGGTTTCTTCATGTAGGAGCCCAGCAGGATCTTTCCATTAGAGAAGGTTTCAGCCAGCAGGTCCATCTTGTAACCCAGAGCTCTGTTTCGGTACGAGAACCACTGGAAATGATCTGGGCTGATCTGGCCTCCCTCTGACAACACAACACAACACAGGACAACATTACACTATTGTTGACCTATTGCCCCATCTCTGTCTGTGTGTACGTACGTTTCCCGGTGGCAGGCCAGAGCAGAGCCAGCCAGTCGGTGAGGTTGGCCTTGTCCTCCAGCTGCAGTGTGATGGCTTTAAGAGGAGGAGCACAAACAGCCGCAGTCACAGCCTCAGGATCTGACAGCACGATACCAGGAGGGACAGACGGATGGACAGACGGATGGGGCGTCACTCTGGATGACGGGAGCCCTGTCATGGAGAGGTCAGGGTTAGAGGTCAGGGTCAGAGGTCAGGATTAGAGGTCAGGGACAGGAAAGTATTCACACTCCTTCAGAAAGTATTCACACTCCTTCAGAAAGTATTCACACTCCTTCAGAAAGTATTCACACTTCAGAAAGTATTCACACTCCAGAAAGTATTCACACTCCAGAAAGTATTCACACTCCTTCAGAAAGTATTCACACTCCTTCAGAAAGTATTCACACTCCTTCAGAAAGTATTCACACTCCTTCAGAAAGTATTCACACTCCTTCAGAAAGTATTCACACTCCTTCAGAAAGTATTCACACTCCTTCAGAAAGTATTCACACTCCTTCAGAAAGTATTCACACTCCTTCAGAAAGTATTCACACTCCTTCAGAAAGTATTCACACTCCTTCAGAAAGTATTCACACTCCTTCAGAAAGTATTCACACTCATTGACTTTTTCCACATTTTGTTGTTACAGCCTGATTTTTAAATGGATTCAATAGAGATTTTGTCGTCACTGGCCTACACACAATAACCCATAATGTCAAAGTGGAACTATTTTTTTACAAATAGATGTAAAGCTGAAATGTCTTCAGTCAATAAGTATTCAACCCCTTTGTTATGGCAAGCCTAAATAAGTTCAGGAGTAACAATTTGCTAAACGAGTGAAAATAAAGGAAGCCTGTACAGATTAAAATATTCTAAACATGCATGCTGTTTGCAACAAGACACTAAAGTAAAACTGCAAAAAATGTGGTAAAGCAATTAACTTTTTGTCCTGAACACATTACTGAGTACCACTCTCCATATTTTCAAGCATGGTGGTGGCTGCATCATGTTATGGGTATGCTTGTAATCGTTAAGGACTGGGGGAGTTTTTCAGGGAAAAAAATCAACTGAATGGCGCTAAGCACAGGCAAAATCCTAGAGGAAAACCTGGTTCAGTCTGCGTTCCACCAGACACTGGGAGGTGAATTCACCTTTCAGCAGGACAATAACCTAAAACACAAGGCCAAATCTACACTGGAGTTGCTTACCAAGAAGACAGTGAATGTTCCTGAGTGGCCGAGTTACAGTTTTGACTTAAACCTACTTGAAAATCTATGGCAAGACCTGAAAATGGTTGTCTAGCAATGATCAACAACCAATTTGACAGAGTTTGAAGAATTTTGAAAAGAATAATGGGCAAATGTTGCACAATCCAGGTGTGGAAAGCTCTTAGAGACTTACCCAGAAAGACTCCCAGCTGTAATCACTGCCAAAGGTACTTCTACAAAGTATTGACTCAGAGGTGTGAATACTTATGTAAATGAGACATTTCTGCATTTCATTTTCAATAAATTAGCAAACATTTCTAAAAACATGTTTTCACTTTGTCATTATGGGGTACTGTGTGTAGATGGTTGACATTTAATTTGGATCCATTTTTAATTCAGGCTGTAGCACAACAAAATAAGTCAAGGGGTTTGAATACTTTCTGAAGGCACTGTAGTTTAAATGTGTTAAATTAAATCAAACTTTATTTAAAGTGCATTTAAAATCCCAACACACTTTAAATGAAAACAATCTAATTAAAAAAGTCAAAGCAAACAGGAAGCAGTAAGCAAACAGGAAGCAGTAAGGCACAATGCTCTGCACTTACAGATGTCCTCATGCTCTTCACAATCCTCCAGTTCAATCATGGAAGACGGTCCGCTTTTGAAACCTTTTAACCTGTTGACAAAAAGGAATGGATCACCTGACATCACGTTGGACAACAGTCACTCATAACGTTGTTTAGAAGAGAAGCAACAGTAAGAAATACCCTATATATACAGCAGTATGTGGAAACTCCTTCCAATTAGTGGATTCTGCTATTTCAGCCTCACCCGTTGCTGACAGGTGTATTAAATCGAGCACACAGCCATGCAATCTCCATAGACAAACATTGGCAGTAGAATGTCCTTAATGAAGAGCTCAGCGACTTTCAACGTGGCACCGTCATAGGATGACACCTTTCCAACAAGTCCGTTCGCCCTGCTAGAGTTGCCCCGGTCAACTGTCAGTGCTGTTATTGTGAAGAGGTCTAGGAGCAACAACAGCTCAGCCATGAAGTGGTAGGCCACACAAGCTCACAGAACGGGACCGCCGACTGCTGAAGCGTGTAAAAATTGTCTGTAAGAAAGATTTCTTTATCCTATCCCAGGTATTCCTTAAAGAGGTGGGGTTTCAAGTGTCTCTGGAAGGGGGTCAGTGACTCCGCTGTCCTGGCGTCGTGAGGGAGCTTGTTCCACCATTGGGGTGCCAGAGCAGCGAACAGTTTTGACTGGGCTGAGCGGGAACTGTGCTTCCGCAGAGGAAGGGGAGCCAGCAGGCCAGAGGTGGATGAACGCAGTGCCCTCGTTTGGGTGTAGGGTCTGATCAGAGCCTGAAGGTAAGGAGGTGCCGTTCCCCTCACAGCTCCGTAGGCAAGCACCATGGTCTTGTAGTAGATGCGAGCCTCAACTGGAAGCCAGTGGAGTGTGCGGAGGAGCGGGGTGACATGAGAGAACTTGGGAAGGTTGAACACCAGATGGGCTGCAGCGTTCTGGATAAGTTGTAGGGGTTTAATGGCACAGACAGGGAGCCCAGCCAACAGCGAGTTGCAGTAATCCAGACGGGAGATGACAAGTGCCTGGATTAGGACCTGTGCCGCTTTCTGTCTTTCAAGTCAGTTTATGAAAATGCCCTTTTTTGTTACAAATGTAACTTGAACCATGAATAAACACATTCACTAATAATGACTAACTTCTTGTAGCAGGCATTAGAGGCTATAGAACAATCTCTCAAGCCCACGTGCTAGTGAATAGCCAGCTAATCTTTACCTGGATGTATTTGCTTGCTAACAAGGTTCAACAGTTGAATTGTTACGACCACACCATTCTGTCTGTCTGCAACTGTTTGAACAGCATGTTAGCCTGTCCACTTTGTTCAGATGTTGAAATCAAGTGGCCTACCTTATTTCTCAGAATGAGAACGAGTTGCCAATTCCTTATATAATTGTTTTATGCTTATGTACATTTATAAACAGACTAGACAGCAAGTATGACAGTCTTTGGCTAAAATGCTGCTAACGGTACGTGGTACCACAATGCCGCGCGCGACAAACTGAGCATTAATTTTCCAGAATCAACGTTCATTGATACTCTGGTTTTAGTAGTGTCTGATCTGGACGCAATTTGAGGAGTTGAGACATAAAAAGGGTATCGTTAGAAAGGTTAACTTCTCCTCTATTACAGTAAAATAATGTCTCTGTGTTTCGGTGTCCATAGGACCGATTCTGTTGGACCAAACCTCAAAT
The DNA here is from genome assembly GCF_964263955.1 of Coregonus lavaretus. Taxonomy (NCBI): domain Eukaryota; kingdom Metazoa; phylum Chordata; class Actinopteri; order Salmoniformes; family Salmonidae; genus Coregonus; species Coregonus lavaretus. The sequence goes on from NW_028164603.1 coordinate 83,132, forward strand.
GCAAATAACGAGTTGAAACCGCTTGTCAGAGAGGAAGATGTGATATCACAACTTTGTTGGCGTGAGAGGCAGGGGGAGGGGCTTGGTGTGTAAACCATAGAGGAAGAGGCGAAGCGCTAGAATCTGTCCATATATGGGCTTATTTTGGACCTATTCTTTTTGCCTGCCTTCCCACCTCTGGGATGACGACTCCCATTGTTAGGGAGGAGACGTGCATCTCGTCCGTATACAGATCTCTGAGCAAAAGAGACCAGAAAAAAACAATGAGAAAAAGCTGATAAAAACTAAAAACTAAACCATGATTCATGCGATACAGGCATTTGGAATATCGCTCAAAAACTCACATTCTAATTAATCAAATTCATTTGATATATCGCCTAGTCAGAAGTAACAGTGTTGAAAAGAGAAGCAACAGTCAGAAGTAACAGTGTTTAGAAGGAACATTTAGATGTAAAGGTGTTGAGAAGCAACAAACAGAAGTAAGTGTTGAGAAGCAACAGTCAGAAGTAACAGTGTTTAGGAGTGTACTTACGTGTTGTCTGAGAGTCGGTTGTTGCTTTGGGAGAAGTCTCGGCGTCTGGTCTTTTTCCCCAGCTGTCCAACAGGCTCTATGTAGACCGTACTGGCACTCAGATCCACAGGGCTGGAGCTCCTGTCACTGGCTGTGTCCTGGGAGGGGTCCTTAGCTGGACCAGGGCTGAGGCTGACGCTGGGGCTCTGGGCTGACTGCTCTTCAGGGAATAGGGCTTTCCTCCCTGAAGTCTGCAACGTGCTTCTGACAGTGGCCACCGGGAGCGCTTCTCTGCCCGAGGAGAAGATGGCGCCAAAGGTGGCCAGAGAGCGCTTGGCCGTCTTGGGAGTGGAGGGGTCCTTCCTCTTCACCAGGGTCTGAACTGCTCCAGGTCGAGGTGAGGAGGCTGTGTTGCCGTTCTGAGGAGGTCCCAGGGTCTGGACTGCTCCAGGTCGAGGTGAGGAGGCTGTGTTGCCGTTCTGAGGAGGTCCCAGGGACTTAGCAGGCCTGGTCCGGACTGGTCTGGGCTTGGACTTACTTCTCACCACCTTGCGTGTTTTTGGGTTAGGCTGGGGTTGATGGGATGAAGGTGTTTTGGGGTAAGGCTGGGGTTGTTGAGGGAAGGAACAGGTGCGGCCAGCATTCTCTGGGGGGTTGTTGGTCTCCCACCAGTTCACTGGAGCTTTCCTCCTCCTGCTACTGCGTTTCTCTGGAGCCTCCCTGGCCTGGTGCTGCTGCCTGCTGGGGGTAACGGTAGCAGAGTGGGGGGTGGCATCACTCCTGCTGGGGGTAACGGTAGCAGAGTGGGGGGTGGCATCACTCTGGGGTTTACACTTGGGAGTGCGGGTGTAGATCCAGTCAAACACCTTCTCACCTGAGAAGAGACACAAGCAGAACACAAATCACCACATATTTCAATAACAGCTGTTTGAGATGACAGTACATATTCTGTATATTACTAAGCTTGATTTATGAGTGAACTATATTCCCTTGAAGGAAAAAGGATGGCGTTAATATGAAGCCTTACTTGAGGTGAGTGTATGCTGTCTGAGAGGGCTGGGCATGGCCTCCTGCTCCTCTTCTCTCTGACCTTCAGGCCTCGCTGGCTCCTCTTCTCTCTGACCTTCAGGCCTCGCTGGCTCCTCTTCTCTCTGACCTTCAGGCCTCGCTGGCTCCTCTTCTCTCTGACCTTCAGGCCTCGCTGGCTCCTCTGTCCTGGCTGTCGTCTGCTTCTTAGGTCTGCCCTTCTTGGGCTTCTCTGCTTTCTGCTCTGCAGTCTGATTGGAGCACGGTTTCTTCTCTGTGGTCTGATTGGACGAGGGTTTCTTCTCTGTGGTCTGATTGGACGAGGGTTTCTTCTTTGCGTTCTGATTAAACAAGGGTTTTGATGGCCCGTCCTCCTGCCCTGACTCCACAGAGGAATATCTTGCTAGTTTAGATGTAGTCTTGTTATTCTGTTTGGACTTGTTGTCTGTCTCTGTGAGCTGTGTGTTGACAGGACTGGTGAGCCACCAGGGACCAGGCTTCGTCCTCTTCCTCTTCCTTGCTAACTGGGAGGAGTCAGCCTCACCTGTAGGGGCGGGGCAGACCTCCTGGGCCTTACAATTGGCTGGAACCTTAGAGATGACTCGTCTCTGTCCTGTTGGTGCCAACTGTAGAACTGTGGAGGAAAGACAACATTACATCTAGCCTAGTCTTTTATGTAAACTACATTTTTCCCCCATTGATTGTTTTGTGAATGTTTTTTATATATTTTTTTATTTGTTGAGAGCTCTTACAAAACATATTCCTATACCTACAAATGGCATGATACAACTTGAACTTATGATGAACGTTGTAGTCAGAGAAACCATGATGATGTGTGATGTCAGCTGTCAGAGGATCTTACCTGGAGAAACATCCTGGTCTGCCGCCTGGTCTTCAGCTGATGATTGGTCTGCAGCCGCTTCACTCTCCTCCTCCATGGTGACGGGCTCCTCCCCAGCTCGACCTGACAGTCTCCTGGTCTTCCCAGACTGCCGGCCTCGTCCTCGGCTCGTCTTGGGGTTCACCTTGTCACCTTGGATACCAGCTTTGGATTTAGAGATTCTGGGAACTTTCTTTTCTGTTTTGGTGTGGCTAGGTTTAGGCTTGGCCCCTCCTGGTGCCTCTTGTTCCAGGTCACCTGCTGTCGTTGGTTCAGATAACAGGTTGTTGCCTTTCTTCTTGTCTTGTTCTATGTGGTCTGCCTCGAGGTCAACATGATTAACAGGCCCATCACCCTGAGGTCCTACCCCCTGGGGACTAGAGTCCTTCTCCTTCCTGGTTGTAGGATTCTTTCCCTTCTTCTCTTTAGTTGTCCGAGGTCTGTCTGTCCCTCCTGATCTCTGATTGGCTGTAGCCTTGGTGAGTGTGTCTGCTGAGGCATTGTCACTACTGTGTGATTGGTTCTGCTGCTGCGGTCGTGGTTTGGCTGTGGATCTGTTGGGGTCAATCTTCCTGCGAAGGGAGAACCAGGAAGGCCCATCATCCTCCAGGATCAGGAAGTCATCCTCCAGCTCGGTGAGAGGAGGTTCTCTCACTGGAGACGCCAGGGCTTTCCTAGGACTGAACAGAAACAGGGCTTTAACCCTCTGACCTATAACCCTAGCCTCTAACCCTTTCCTAGGGCTGACCAGAAACAGGGCTTTAACCCTCTGACCTATAACCCTACTCTAACCCTTTCCTAGGACTGAACAGAAACAGGGCTTTAACCCTCTGACCTATAACCCTACTCTAACCCTTTCCTAGGGCTGACCAGAAACACAGCATTGACCACAGCCTCTGATCTCTAACCCTTTCCTAGGGCTTATGAGTGAGAAAGTTAGACGCACAAATATCATACCCCAAAAATGCTAACCTGTTATTGTAATGGTGAGAGGTTAGCATGTCTTGGTGGGATATTTGTGCGTCTAACTTTCTCACTCATCATTATTCATGATTAATTCAGGACTATCCGTAATCATGGTAGCATCCACATTAATGTAGTAGTGTTTCAAAACAAATTATCTTCTGATTTACTAAATAAGTGTCTCCAAAATGACAATTATTTACCATAAAATGGGGGGACAATGTAAAAAAGGGCAGTAATTTCTAAACGGCCCTTTAACCTCAGTCATTGTATCATTTCAAATCCAAAGTGCTGGAGTACAGAGCCAAGACAACAAAATAATTGTCACTGTCCCAATACTTTGAGCTCCCTGTATTCTGCCCTGTAGCAAAGAGAAAATGTTGCAGTTTTAAAGCTAATTTCCTGCAATTATATGCATTTAGCCATGCAGTGTTCTTTTGCTCACACATAAAATATAAACTGACCGTACAAAACATTAAGAACACCTTCCTAATATTGAGTTGCACCCCCTTTTGCCCTCAGAACAGCCTCAATTCATCGGAGCATGGACTCGACAAGGTGTCGAAAGCGTTCCACAGGGATACTGGCCCATGTTGACTCCAATGCTTCCCACAGTTGTGTCAAGTTGTCTGGATGTCCTTTGGGGGGTGGACCATTATTGATACACACAGGAAACTACTGAGCATGAAAAACCCAGCAGCGTTGCAGTTCTTGACACAAACTGGTGCGCCTGGCACGACTCCGGTCTCCTCCCCTTCATCTACACTGACTGAAGTGGATTTAACAAGTGACATCAATAAGAGATCATAGCTTTCACCTGGATTCACCTGGTCCCTCTATGTCATAGATGCCATACACGCCGTCTGCCCATTTCAGTTGAAACCATGATTCATCGCTGAAGAGCATACTTCACCAGTGTGCCATTGGCCATTGAAGGTGAGCATTTGCCCACTGAAGTCAGGTCAAGACCCTGGTGAGGACGACGAGCACGCAGATGAGCTTCCCTGAGACAATTTCTGACAGTTTGTGCAGAAATTATTCGGTTGTGCAAACCCATAGTTTCATCAGCTGTCCTGGTGGCTGGTCTCAGACGATCCCGCAGAGGTCCTAGACTGGCCGGTTGGACGTACTGCCAAATTCTCTAAAACAATGTTGGAGGTGGCTTATGGTAATGAAATGAACATTAAATATTCTGGCAACAGTTCTGGTGGACATTCCTGCAGTCAGCATGCCAATTGCACACTCCCTCAAAACTTGAGACATCTGTGGCATTGTGTTGTGTGACAAAACTGCACATTTTAGAGTGGCCTTTAATTGTCCCCAGCACAAGGTGCACCTGTGTAATGATCATGCTGTTTAATCAGCTTCATGATATGCCACACCTGTCAGGTGGATGGATTATCTGGGCAAAGGAGAAATGCTCACTAAAAGGGATGTCAAAATGTGCGCACAACATTTGAGAAAATAAGCTTTTTGTGCATATGAAAGATTTCTGGGATCTTTTATTTCAGCTCATGAAACATGGGACCAACACTTTACATGTTGCGTTTATGTTTTAGTTCTGGACTGAATGTCATTTATGGTGAGTTTGGTCATTTCCAAGAGAATGAAAAGGTTTTGATGCTTGTCTGCTCTGATGCAGCATGTGAACACGCTGTGTCTGGAGTCGGTAGGGCAACGGGCCTGGGGGAGGAGCAGACTGGGGGAGGAGCAGACTGGGGGAGGAGCAGACTGGGGGAGGAGCAGACTGGGGGAGGAGCAGACTGGGGGAGGAGCAGACTGGCCCGAGAACAGAGGAGAAAAAATGCAAGGAAATTAAAAATGTTGGCAGCTGTACAGAGAACTCATCCAAAGGGCTTTGACCTCTCAAATACGGCAGAAAGCTTAAACAATAAGATGCACCGTCACCTTATTAATTCAGAAACGTACTAAGATAACGTGTCCCCTAAGTTTAACGTGCTAGTTAACGCAGAATTCCTCATTTTTATAATATAATATGCCATTTAGCAGACGCTTTTATCCAAAGTGACTTACAGTCATGCGTGCATACATTATTTGTATTTTTTGTATTTTTTGGTGTATGGGTGGTCCCGGGGATCGAACCGGTTACTAGCGCCGTGCTCTACCAGCTGAGCTACAGAGGACCAGAGGACCCGTTACTAGCGCCGTGCTCTACCAGCTGAGCTACAGAGGACCAGAGGACCCGTTACTAGCGCCGTGCTCTACCAGCTGAGCTACAGAGGACCAGAGGACCCGTTACTAGCGCCGTGCTCTACCAGCTGAGCTACAGAGGACCAGAGGACCCGTTACTAGCGCCGTGCTCTACCAGCTGAGCTACAGAGGACCCGTTACTAGCGCCGTGCTCTACCAGCTGAGCTACAGAGGACCAGAGGACCCGTTACTAGCGCCATGCTCTACCAGCTGAGCTACAGAGGACCAGAGGACCCGTTACTAGCGCCGTGCTCTACCAGCTGAGCTACAGAGGACCAGAGGACCGGTTACTAGCGCCGTGCTCTACCAGCTGAGCTACAGAGGACCGGTTACTAGCGCCGTGCTCTACCAGCTGAGCTACAGAGGACCCGTTACTAGCGCCGTGCTCTACCAGCTGAGCTACAGAGGACCACTTTTTCACAAAGGGAAAAAAAAATAAAACGTGTAAGAAATCTAAGATCTAAAATGGTTCTTATTGTCATTTCTGCATCAGACTATTTTTGTGCTTCAATTGCACTTTGCACTGATGAGATTCAGGAACTGGCAGACAGCGCTCTGACTGATGTGGAGCTTTTTTCTCAGGTACTTTTCTCAGTGTAGACAGTCTACTTTTCTCCATAAAATTCAAGATTTACTTGAAACAAAACATTCGGAACTGTAGCTGGCTACATTATTTATATGATAAACATTAAACGCCTAACCCTTTCCTAGTGCTGAACAGAAACAAATCATTAACCTAACCTCTAACATGCTGACAAGACCGTCGCACGCATCCACACCAGACGCGATCAGGACACGCAGGTTGAAATATCAAAGCGAACTCTGAACCTACTATATTAATTTGGGGACAGGTCGAAACACATGAAACATTCATGAACATTTAGCTAGTTAGCTTGCTGTTGCTAGCTAATTTGTCCTGGGATATACAGTGCCTTCGGAAAGTATTCAGACCCCTTGACTTTTTCCACATTTTGTTATGTTACAGCCTTATTCTAAAATTGATTAAATACAAATGTTTCCTCAGAAATGTACACACAATACCCCATAATGAAAAAGCAAAAAAAGTTTTGAAATTTTTGCAAACAGAAATACCTCAATTTCGAGTCTCATAGCAAAGGGTCTGAATACTTATACAAATGTAATATCGGTTATTAATCTTTTATAAATTTGCAAATTTCTAAAAATGTGTTTTTGCTTTGTCATTATGGGGTAGTGTGTGTAGATTGATGAGGAACATTTAAAATGTAATCCATACTACTATAAACCAATGAGGAGCGAGTCAAGCGTCACAAATACAACCGAGTTCTATTTCAGCGCCTGGCTACGCAGACGCTCGTTGACGCGCTCGAGCAGATCAGATAAAATTATTGAATAACGTGTACATTTATTTTGCAACACTCACGCAACGCGGGCGGTGTGGTCCGCATGTAACTTTAATCTCTAACCCTTTCATAGGGCTGAACAGAAACACATAATTAACCCTAGCCTCTAACCCCTAACCCTTTCATAGAGCTGAACAGAAACACATAATTAACCCTAGACTCTAACCCCTAGCCCCTAACCCTTTCATAGAGTTGAACAGAAACACATCATTAACCCTAACCTCTAACCCCTAACCCTTTCATAGAGCTGAACAGAAACACATCATTAACCCTAACCCCTAACCCTTTCATAGAGCTGAACAGAAACACATCATTAACCCTAACCCCTAACCCTTTCATAGAGCTGAACAGAAACACATCATTAACCCTAACCCCTAACCCTTTCATAGAGCTGAACAGAAACACATCATTAACCCTAACCCCTAACCCTTTCATAGAGCTGAACAGAAACACATCATTAACCCTAACCCCTAACCCTTTCATAGAGCTGAACAGAAACACATCATTAACCCTAACCCCTAACCCTTTCATAGAGCTGAACAGAAACACATCATTAACCCTAACCCCTAACCCTTTCATAGAGCTGAACAGAAACACATCATTAACCCTAACCCCTAACCCTTTCATAGAGCTGAACAGAAACACATCATTAACCCTAACCCCTAACCCTTTCATAGAGCTGAACAGAAACACATCATTAACCCTAACCCCTAACCCTTTCATAGAGCTGAACAGAAACACATCATTAACCCTAACCCCTAACCCTTTCATAGAGCTGAACAGAAACACATCATTAACCCTAACCCCTAACCCTTTCATAGAGCTGAACAGAAACACATCATTAACCCTAACCCCTAACCCTTTCATAGAGCTGAACAGAAACACATCATTAACCCTAACCCCTAACCCTTTCATAGAGCTGAACAGAAACACATCATTAACCCTAACCCCTAACCCTTTCATAGAGCTGAACAGAAACACATCATTAACCCTAACCCCTAACCCTTTCATAGGGCTGAACAGAAACACGGCATTCAGGGTCCCCCCCACAGGAGTTTTTAACAAGGTGGTGCTGATAAGTCAGTCGAGGAGGAGGTGCTTTGAACACCTGTAACTGCCATTTCCTGCAATCTAAACACTTGAATTAAGTGATTAAGTGCAAATAAATTAATTAATTTTGTAAATGTCATTAATACTGGTTTTAAACCCAGCGTTCCCCAAACTAGGGGTCGCGACCCCATGTGGGGTCAACTGATTTGAAAATGGGGTGGTGAGAGACCTTGGTTCATAGAACCAGGGTTATGTCAGTAACCTCCGGTAGTCGCTAAATGCTGTTGTAATAAACAGCGGTTTCCGTTTCCTTCCTACAAATATGGATTTATCTTTGAACGGTTTAAGCTACAAAATATTATGACCCCATCACTGAAAGATATGACTATCAGGAACACACGTGTTCTGTTTCCCTCTCCAATGCCTACAAGCTGCGTAGGGCTCAGAACAGACTGGACAGGACCAGACTGGGGGGGAAAGAACATCAATGATGGTGTTATTTTCTACACAGAAGATCATTCAAAAGTATTGCCTGATGATCTTCTGAACTTCCCAATATCTTTCTGATTTCAGTCACTTCAAACCAGATTGAAATACTTTGGCCATATATTACATAACTGTTTTTCCATGGTGTGGTCCACATTTGTATATACAGTGCATCTGGAAAGTATTCAGACCCCTTCCCCTCTTCCACATTTTGTTACGTTACAGCCTTATTCTAGAATTGATTAAATAAGACATTTAGGCTGTAACGTAACAAAATGTGGAAAAAGTCAAGGGGTCTGAATAATTTCCAAATGCACTGTATTTCAAAATGGGTTCGTGGGCCAATTTTCTGAGGGAACACCTGCATTAGCCCTAGCCACCATTATACACTGTATACAGTATCAGAATTCACCACATCAACTAATAGCAAAGACAGTATGAAGATGGGCAGAAAATGCTTAATCCCTAACCACTCAGCCCCTCCCAGATGGTCATGCTGTCTCCCTCCCCTCCAACCCTAACCACTCAGCCCCTCCCAGATGGTCATGCTGTCTCCCTCCCCTCCAACCCTAACCACTCAGCCCCTCCCAGATGGTCATGCTGTCTCCCTCCCCTCCAACCCTAACCACTCAGCCCCTCCCAGATGGTCATGCTGTCTCCCTCCCTCCCCTCCAACCCTAACCACTCAGCCCCTCCCATTCCTCCCTTCCCTCATCAACTCATCCCTGACCACTAGACCCCATCCCCTCCTCCAGACCATCTCTGGAGACCTTCTCCCATTCCTCACTTCCCTCATCAACTCATCCCTGACCACTAGACCCCATCCCCTCATCCAGACCTTCTCTGAAGACCTTCTCCCATTCCTCACTTCCCTCATCAACTCATCCAGACCTTCTCTGGAGACCTTCTCCCATTCCTCACTTCCCTCATCAACTCATCCCTGACCACTGGCTGCGTCCCCTCTGACTTCAAATTGCCCCAGTCGCTCCCCTCCTCAAGAAACAAACACTCGTCTCCTCTGACGTCAAAAACTATAGACCTGTATCCCTTCTTTTCTTTCCAAAACACTTGAGCGTGCAGTCTCTGATCAACTCTCTCATTACCTCTCTCAGAACAATCTTCTTGACCCTAACCAGTCAGGCTTCAAGACGGGTCACTCAACCGAGACTGCTCGTCTGTGTCACGGAGGCTCTCCGCACTGCCAAAGCTGACACTCTGTCCTCTGTTCTCATCCTCCTAGATCCATCTGCTGCCTTTGACACTGTGAACCACCAGATCCTCCTCTCCACCCTCTCAGGGCTGGGTGTCTCAGGCTCTGCCACCTCTAGGACTGCCCGAGTCGCTCCCCTCACACAGGAAGCGGTGCAGGTCCTAATCCAGGCACTAATCTCCCGTCTGGATTACTGCAACTCGCTGTTGGCTGGGCTCCCTGTCTGTGCCATTAAACCCCTGCAACTTATCTAGAACGCTGCAGCCCGCCTGGTGTTCAACCTTCCCATGTTCTCTCATGTTACCCCACTGGCTTCCAGTTGAAGCTCGCATCCACTACAAGACCATGGTGTTTACCTACGGAGCAGCAAGAGGAACTGCCCCTCCCTACCTTCAGGCTATGCTCAAACCCTACACCCCAACCCGAGCACTCAGTTCTGCCACCTCTGGTCTCTTGGCCCTCCCACCCCTACGGGAGGGCAGCTCCCGCTCAGCCCAGTCCAAGCTCTTCTCTGTCCTGGCACCCCAACGGTGGAACCAACAATCCCCCCTTCAACCCCTTTCTAGGAAAAGTATACATACTATGCCTGTGATATGTGGTTGTCCCACCTAGCTACAGTGAGGGAAAAAAGTATTTGATCTCCTTCTGATTTTGTACGTTTGCCCACTGACAAAGAAATGATCAGTCTATAATTTTAATGGTAGGTTTATTTGAACAGTGAGAGACAGAATAACAAAAAAATCCAGAAAAACGCATGTCAAAAATGTTATAAATTGATTTGCATTTTAAATGAGGGAAATAAGTATTTGACCCCCTCTTAATCAGAAAGATTTCTGGCTCCAAGGTGTCTTTTATACAGGTAACGAGCTGAGATTAGGAGCACACTCTTTAAGGGAGTGCTCCTAATCTCAGTTTGTTACCTGTAGAAAAGACACCTGTCCACAGAAGCAATCAATCAGATTCCAAACTCTCCACCATGGCCAAGACCAAAGAGCTCTCCAAGGATGTCAGGGACAAGATTGTAGACCTACACAAGGCTGGAATGGGATACAAGACCATCGCCAAGCAGCTTGGTGAGAAGGTGACAACAGTTGGTGCGATTATTCGCAAATGGAAGAAACACAAAAGAACTGTCAATCTCCCTCGGCCTGGGACTCCATGCAAGATCTCACCTCATGGAGTTGCAATGATCATGAGAACGGTGAGGAATCAGCCCAGAACTACATGGGAGGATCTTGTCAATGATCTCAAGGCAGCTGGGACCATAGACACCAAGAAAACAATTGATAACACACTACGCTGCTCAAAAAAGCACATATACAGGCCCGTCTGAAGTTTGCCAATGAACATCTGAATGATTCAGAGGAGAACTGGGTGTTGTGGTCAGATGAGACCAAAATCGAGCTCTTTGGCATCAACTCAACTCGCCGTGTTTGGACGAGGAGGAATGCTGCCTATGACCCCAAGAACACCATCCCCACCGTCAAACATGGAGGTGGAAACATTATGCTTTGGGGGTGTTTTTCTGCTAAGGGGACAGGACAACTTCACCGCATCAAAGGGACGATGGACGGGGCCATGTACCGTCAAATCTTGGGTGAGAACCTCCTTCCCTCAGCCAGGGCATTGAAAATGGGTCGTGGATGGGTATTCCAGCATGACAATGACCCAAAACACACGGCCAAGGCAACATAGGAGTGGCTCAAGAAGAAGCACATTAAGGTCCTGGAGTGGCCTAGCCAGTCTCCAGACGTTAATCCCATAGTAAATCTGTGGAGGAAGCTGAAGGTTCGAGTTGCCAAACGTCAGCCTCGAAACCTTAATGACTTGGAGAAGATCTGCAAAGAGGAGTGGGACAAAATCCCTCCTGAGATGTGTGAAAACCTGGTGGCCAACTACAAGAAATGTCTGACCTCTGATTGCCAACAAGGGTTTTGCCACCAAGTACTAAGTCATGTTTTGCAGAGGGGTCAAATACTTATTTCCCTCATTAAAATGCAAATCAATTTATAACATTTTTGACATGCGTTTTTATGGATTTTTTTGTTGTTATTCTGTCTCTCACTGTTCAAATAAACCTACCATTAAAATGATAGACTGATCATGTCTTTGTCAGTGGGCAAACGTACAAAATCAGCAGGGGATCAAATACTTTTTTCCCTCACTGTATCTGAAGATGAATGCACTGACTAAGTCACCCTGTGATATGTGGTTGTCCCACCTAGCTAACTAAGTCACTCTGGATAAGAGCGTCGGCTAAATGACTAAAATGTAAATCCCCAATCACGCTTGTAGACGACATTGGCTACGTGTCAGTTTGTCACTTTCAGGAAGTTGGAGTAATACCATGATCAATTACTGAAGACATTGGCTCTAATCCAGGTTGTGCCTTTATCTTTCGAGACAATTAACAACTAAGGAAGAATATTTCACTTCTCTCATTGACTTCTCAAACCCCAAACTCCAGCCAGGTATACTTCGCAAGCATTCCCGGAAGTCTTGCGATGTTGGGCCTCTGGGTTTAGAAACTCAGGGAGGGGCCTCCCGAGTGGCACAGTGGTCAAAGGCAATTAACTGTGAGATCCTGGTTCGAGTCCAGGCTTGACCGGGAGACCCATTGGGCGGCGCACAATTGGCCAAGCGCCGTCCAGGGTAGGGGAGTGTTTGGCCGGCAGTGCACGCTGACTCGGTTGCCAGGTGTACAGTGTTTCCTCCGGCACATTGGTGCGGCTGGCTTCCGGGTTAAGTGGGCACTGTGTCAAGAAGCAGTGCGGCTCGGTTGGGTTGTGTTTCGGAGGACGCACTACTTTCGACCTTCGCCTCTCCCGTGTCCGTACGGGAGTTGCAGCGATGGGACAAGACTGTAACTACCAATTGGATACCCTGAAATTGGGTAGAAGAAAGGGGGTAAAATACAAAAATACTAAAAAAAGACACTCAGGGAGGGCCACTACTGTGGATATTGTAAACAGGACAGTTCTAATCATTCATTGGGTTAAATGAAAACAGATGTGGACTCACCAGGCAGGCTTTGACTGACCAGCCTCTCTCAGCTTCTGGAGAAAGGAGGATGTGGCTTTCCTTTCCTGTGTTGCCTCCTTCTCTGGTGGTTGGGCCAGACTCCTCTTCTCTGGCGGTTGGGCCAGACTCCTCTTCTCTGGCTGTTGGGCCAGACTCCTCTTCTCTGGCTGTTGGGCCAGACTCCTCTTCTCTGGCTGTTGGGCCAGACTCCTCTTCTCTGGCTGTTGGGCCAGACTCCTCTTCTCTGGCTGTTGGGCCAGACTCCTCTTCTCTGGCTGTTGGGCCAGACTCCTCTTCTCTGGCTGTTGGGCCAGACTCCTCTTCTCTGGCTGTTGGGCCAGACTCCTCTTCTCTGGCTGTTGGGCCAGACTCCTCTTCTCTGGCTGTTGGGCCAGACTCCTCTTCTCTGGCTGTTGGGCCAGACTCCTCTTCTCTGGCTGTTGGGCCAGACTCCTCTTCTCTGGCTGTTGGGCCAGACTCCTCTTCTCTGGCGGTTGGGCCAGAATGTTAATCTCTGGCGGTTGGGCCAGAATGTTAATCTCTGGCGGTTGGGCCAGAATGTTAATCTCTGGCGGTTGGGCCAGAATGTTAATCTCTGGCGGTTGGGCCAGAATGTTAATCTCTGGCGGTTGGGCCAGAATGTTAATCTCTGGCGGTTGGGCCAGACTCTTCTTCTCTGGCGGTTGGGCCAGACTCTTCTTCTCTGGCGGTTGGGCCAGACTCTTCTTCTCTGGCGGTTGGGCCAGACTCTTCTTCTCTGGCGGTTGGGCCAGACTCTTCTTCTCTGGCGGTTGGGCCAGACTCTTCTTCTCTGGTGGTTGGGCCAGACTCTTCTTCTCTGGTGGTTGGGCCAGACTCTTCTTCTCTGGTGGTTGGGCCAGACTCTTCTTCTCTGGTGGTTGGGCCAGACTCTTCTTCTCTGGTGGTTGGGCCAGACTCTTCTTCTCTGGTGGTTGGGCCAGACTCTTCTTCTCTGGTGGTTGGGCCAGACTCTTCTTCTCTGGTAGTTGGGCCAGACTCTTCTTCTCTGGTGGTTGGGCCAGACTCTTCTTCTCTGGTGGTTGGGCCAGACTCTTCTTCTCTGGTGCTGGTTGTTCTTTGGGTTCCACTGCTGGATACGGGCTTCTGTGGGGAGGCTCCTCTGGCTCCGTCTCTGTGCTGCAGAGGGACAGTCTCAACTTCCTGGAGAATTAACACAATAGGGATGTGTCAAATTCTAAATGATCTTAACATTTAAACTGCCATTTTTGTCCAGTTTCCTTTAGAACAATAAGAACAAGTGATACAATTCCACATGAAATCACAATGCAGAATATGGTCCTATTACGTACCACAGTCCTAGACACAGTAGGCTACCGGTAGTCTGTAATTTCATATTATGAGACAAAAACACACTAACTAGCAATGATTCATGAGAAAAATAGTTTGAGAGCTTGCGCTTTGTACTTGCAGACTAATTATTGAACAATTTCTGCACCAAGGCCATCATGGTTTTTCAACATGGCATCTGGTAGTCTGGTTCTAGATATGCCATCAGGGTTTTGAAGTCAACATCCTCTACCATTGACAATGGCTGCATATCAACTGCAGTCATTTCTGGAATCAAACCCTAACCAAGGTCTCCTGTCCTGTGTTACCACTGATGTGATTATTATGTAGATGACTATAATAAGGTTTAAGATCAGTCTGCAGAGCCAGACCAGTAGACTAACCAAGGGGTCTCTTCCTCCTCCGTCATTCTGTGAGCTGGGGTATTTTGTTTGCCAACAGAAAACCGACAGGGAGGAGAATCCAGCACTGCATCACATCCTCTGGAGAAGAGAGGGAACATCAGGGAGGTATATAAGAAGAGAGGGAACATCAGGGAGGTATAAAAGAGGGAACATCAGGGCAGGGAGGTATAGAAGAGGGAACATCAGGGAGGTATAGAAGAGTGAACATCAGGGAGGTATAGAAGAGTGAACATCAGGGCAGGGAGGTATAGAAGAGTGAACATCAGGGCAGGGAGGTATAGAAGAGTGAACATCAGGGCAGGGAGGTATAGAAGAGGGAACATCAGGGCAGGGAGGTATAGAAGAGGGAACATCAGGGCAGGGAGGTATAGAAGAGGGAACATCAGGGCAGGGAGGTATAGAAGAGGGAACATCAGGGCAGGGAGGTATAGAAGAGGGAACATCAGGGAGGTATAGAAGAGGGAACATCAGGGAGGTATAGAAGAGGGAACATCAGGGAGGTATAGAAGAGGGAACATCAGGGAGGTATAGAAGAGGGAACATCAGGGAGGTATAGAAGAGTGAACATCAGGGCAGGGAGGTATAGAAGAGGGAACATCAGGGCAGGGAGGTATAGAAGAGGGAACATCAGGGCAGGGAGGTATAGAAGAGGGAACATCAGGGCAGGGAGGTATAGAAGAGGGAACATCAGGGCAGGGAGGTATAGAAGAGGGAACATCAGGGCAGGGAGGTATAGAAGAGGGAACATCAGGGCAGGGAGGTATAGAAGAGGGAACATCAGGGCAGGGAGGTATAGAAGAGGGAACATCAGGGCAGGGAGGTATAGAAGAGGGAACATCAGGGCAGGGAGGTATAGAAGAGGGAACATCAGGGCAGGGAGGTATAGAAGAGGGAACATCAGGGCAGGGAGGGATAGAAGAGGGAACATCAGGGCAGGGAGGGATAGAAGAGGGAACATCAGGGCAGGGAGGTATAGAAGAGGGAACATCAGGGCAGGGAGGTATAGAAGAGGGAACATCAGGGCAGGGAGGTATAGAAGAGGGAACATCAGGGCAGGGAGGTATAGAAGAGGGAACATCAGGGCAGGGAGGTATAGAAGAGGGAACATCAGGGCAGGGAGGTATAGAAGAGGGAACATCAGGGCAGGGAGGTATAGAAGAGGGAACATCAGGGCAGGGAGGGATAGAAGAGGGAACATCAGGGCAGGGAGGGATAGAAGAGGGAACATCAGGGCAGGGAGGTATAGAAGAGGGAACATCAGGGCAGGGAGGTATAGAAGAGGGAACATCAGGGCAGGGAGGTATAGAAGAGGGAACATCAGGGCAGGGAGGTATAGAAGAGGGAACATCAGGGCAGGGAGGTATAGAAGAGGGAACATCAGGGCAGGGAGGTATAGAAGAGGGAACATCAGGGCAGGGAGGTATAGAAGAGGGAACATCAGGGAGGTATAGAAGAGGGAACATCAGGGAGGTATAGAAGAGGGAACATCAGGGAGGTATGGAAGAGGGAACATCAGGGAGGTATAGAAGAGGGAACATCAGGGAGGTATAGAAGAGGGAACATCAGGGAGGTATAGAAGAGGGAACATCAGGGAGGTATAGAAGAGGGAACATCAGGGAGGTATAGAAGAGGGAACATCAGGGAGGTATAGAAGAGGGAACATCAGGGAGGTATAGAAGAGGGAACATCAGGGAGGTATAGAAGAGGGAACATCAGGGAGGTATAGAAGAGGGAACACCAGGGAGGTATAGAAGAGGGAACACCAGGGAGGTATAGAAGAGGGAACATCAGGGAGGTATAGAAGAGGGAACATCAGGGCAGGGAGGTATAGAAGAGGGAACATCAGGGAGGTATAGAAGAGTGAACATCAGGGAGGTATAGAAGAGTGAACATCAGGGAGGTATAGAAGAGGGAACATCAGGGAGGTATAGAAGAGGGAACATCAGGGCAGGGAGGTATAGAAGAGGGAACATCAGGGCAGGGAGGTATAGAAGAGGGAACATCAGGGCAGGGAGGTATAGAAGAGGGAACATCAGGGCAGGGAGGTATAGAAGAGGGAACATCAGGGCAGGGAGGTATAGAAGAGGGAACATCAGGGCAGGGAGGTATAGAAGAGGGAACATCAGGGCAGGGAGGTATAGAAGAGGGAACATCAGGGCAGGGAGGTATAGAAGAGGGAACATCAGGGCGGTATAGAAGAGGGAACATCAGGGCGGTATAGAAGAGGGAACATCAGGGCGGTATAGAACAGGGAACATCAGGGAGGTATAGAAGAGGGAACATCAGCGAGGTATAGAAGAGGGAACATCAGGGCAGGGAGGTATAGAAGAGGGAACATCAGGGCAGGGAGGTATAGAAGAGGGAACATCAGGGCAGGGAGGTATAGAAGAGGGAACATCAGGGCAGGGAGGTATAGAAGAGGGAACATCAGGGAGGTATAGAAGAGGGAACATCAGGGAGGTATAGAAGAGGGAACACCAGGGAGGTATAGAAGAAGAGAGGGAACACCAGGGAGGTATAGAAGAGGGAACATCAGGGAGGTATAGAAGAGGGAACATCAGGGAGGTATAGAAGAAGAGAGGGAACATCAGGGAGGTATAGAAGAGGGAACACCAGGGAGGTATAGAAGAAGAGAGGGAACACCAGGGAGGTATAGAAGAAGAGAGGGAACACCAGGGAGGTATAGAAGAAGAGAGGGAACATCAGGGAGGTATAGAAGAGGGAACATCAGGGAGGTATAGAAGAGGGAGGTATAGAAGAGGGAACATCAGGGAGGTATAGAAGAGAGGGAACATCAGGGAGGTATAGAAGAGAGGGAACATCAGGGAGGTATAGAAGAGAGGGCACATCAGGGAGGTATAGAAGAGAGGGAACATCAGGGAGGTATAGAAGAGCGGGAACATCAGGGAAGTATAGAAGAGGGAACATCAGGGAGGTATAGAAGAGGGAACATCAGGGAGGTATAGAAGAGGGAACATCAGGGAGGTATAGAAGAAGAGAGGGAACATCAGGGAGGTATAGAAGAAGAGAGGGAACACCAGGGAGGTATAGAAGAAGAGAGGGAACACCAGGGAGGTATAGAAGAGGGAACACCAGGGAGGTATAGAAGAGGGAACATCAGGGAGGTATAGAAGAAGAGAGGGAACATCAGGGAGGTACAGAAGAAGAGAGGAAACATCAGGGAGGTATAGAAGAGGGAACATCAGGGAGGTATAGAAGAGGGAACATCAGGGAGGTATAGAAGAGGGAACATCAGGGAGGTATAGAAGAGGGAACATCAGGGAGGTATAGAAGAGGGAACATCAGGGAGGTATAGAAGAGGGAACATCAGGGAGGTATAGAAGAGGGAACATCAGGGAGGTATAGAAGAGGGAACATCAGGGAGGTATAGAAGAGGGAACATCAGGGAGGTATAGAAGAAGAGAGGGAACATCAGGGAGGTATAGAAGAAGAGAGGGAACATCAGGGAGGTATAGAAGAAGAGAGGGAACATCAGGGAGGTATAGAAGAAGAGAGGGAACATCAGGGAGGTATAGAAGAGAGGGAACATCAGGGAGGTATAGAAGAGAGGGAACATCAGGGAGGTATAGAAGAGGGAACATCAGGGAGGTATAGAAGAGGGAACATCAGGGAGGTTGGAAGAGGGAACATCAGGGAGGTATAGAAGAAGGAACATCAGGGAGGTATAGAAGAGGGAACATCAGGGAGGTATAGAAGAGGGAACATCAGGGAGGTATAGAAGAGAGGGAACATCAGGGAGGTATAGAAGAGAGGGAACATCAGGGAGGTATAGAAGAGGGAACATCAGGGAGGTATAGAAGAGAGGGAACATCAGGGAGGTATAGAAGAGGGAACATCAGGGAGGTATAGAAGAGGGAACATCAGGGAGGTATAGAAGAGGGAACATCAGGGAGGTATAGAAGAGGGAACATCAGGGAGGTATAGAAGAGGGAACATCAAGGAGGTATAGAAGAGGGAACATCAGGGAGGTATAGAAGAGGGAACATCAGGAAGGTATAGAAGAAGAGAAGGAACATCAGGGAGGTATAGAAGAAGAGAGGGAACATCAGGGAGGTATAGAAGAAGAGAGGGAACATCAGGGAGGTATAGAAGAAGAGAGGGAACATCAGGGAGGTATAGAAGAAGAGATGGAACATCAGGGAGGTATAGAAGAAGAGAGGGAACATCAGGGAGGTATGGAAGAAGAGAGGGAACATCAGGGAGGTATAGAATAAGAGAGGGAACATCAGTGAGGTATATAGAAGAGGGAACATCAGGGAGGTATAGAAGAGGGAACATCAGGGAGGTATAGAAGAGGGAACATCAGGGAGATTGGAAGAGGGAACATCAGGGAGGTATAGAAGAGGGAACATCAGGGAGGTATAGAAGAGGGAACATCAGGGAGGTATAGAAGAAGAGAGGGAACATCAGGGAGGTATAGAAGAGGGAACATCAGGGAGGTATAGAAGAGGGAACATCAGGGAGGTATAGAAGAGGGAACATCAGGGAGGTATAGAAGAGAGGGAACATCAGGGAGGTATAGAAGAGAGGGAACATCAGGGAGGTATAGAAGAGAGGGAACATCAGGGAGGTATAGAAGAGAGGGAACATCAGGGAGGTATAGAAGAAGAGGGAACATCAGGGAGGTATAGAAGAAGAGAGGGAACATCAGGGAGGTATAGAAGAAGAGAGGGAACATCAGGGAGGTATAGAAGAGAGGGAACATCAGGGAGGTATAGAAGAGAGGGAACATCAGGGAGGTATAGAAGAGGGAACATCAGGGAGGTATAGAAGAGGGAACATCAGGGAGATATAGAAGAGGGAACATCAGGGAGGTATAGAAGAGGGAACATCAGGGAGGTATAGAAGAAGAGAGGGAACATCAGGGAGGTATAGAAGAAGAGAGGGAACACCAGGGAGGTATAGAAGAGGGAACATCAGGGAGGTATAGAAGAAGAGAGGGAACATCAGGGAGGTATAGAAGAAGAGAGGGAACATCAGGGAGGTATAGAAGAAGAGAGGGAACATCAGGGAGGTATAGAAGAAGAGAGGAAACATCAGGGAGGTATAGAAGAGGGAACATCAGGGAGGTATAGAAGAGGGAACATCAGGGAGGTATAGAAGAGGGAACATCAGGGAGGTATAGAAGAGGGAACATCAGGGAGGTATAGAAGAGGGAACATCAGGGAGGTATAGAAGAAGAGAGGGAACATCAGGGAGGTATAGAAGAAGAGAGGGAACATCAGGGAGGTATAGAATAAGAGAGGGAACATCAGTGAGGTATATAGAAGAGGGAACATCAGTGAGGTATAGAAGAGGGAACATCAGGGAGGTATAGAAGAGGGAACATCAGGGAGGTTGGAAGAGGGAACATCAGGGAGGTATAGAAGAGGGAACATCAGGGAGGTATAGAAGAGGGAACATCAGGGAGGTATAGAAGAGGGAACATCAGGGAGGTATAGAAGAAGAGAGGGAACATCAGGGAGGTATAGAAGAGGGAACATCAGGGAGGTATAGAAGAGGGAACATCAGGGAGGTATAGAAGAGGGAACATCAGGGAGGTATAGAAGAGAGGGAACATCAGGGAGGTATAGAAGAGAGGGAACATCAGGGAGGTATAGAAGAGAGGGAACATCAGGGAGGTATAGAAGAGAGGGAACATCAGGGAGGTATAGAAGAAGAGGGAACATCAGGGAGGTATAGAAGAAGAGAGGGAACATCAGGGAGGTATAGAAGAAGAGAGGGAACATCAGGGAGGTATAGAAGAAGAGAGGGAACATCAGGGAGGTATAGAAGAAGAGAGGGAACATCAGGGAGGTATAGAAGAAGAGAGGGAACATCAGGGAGGTATAGAAGAGAGGGAACATCAGGGAGGTATAGAAGAGAGGGAACATCAGGGAGGTATAGAAGAGGGAACATCAGGGAGGTATAGAAGAGGGAACATCAGGGAGATATAGAAGAAGAGAGGGAACATCAGGGAGGTATAGAAGAAGAGAGGGAACACCAGGGAGGTATAGAAGAGGGAACATCAGGGAGGTATAGAAGAAGAGAGGGAACATCAGGGAGGTATAGAAGAAGAGAGGAAACATCAGGGAGGTATAGAAGAGGGAACATCAGGGAGGTATATATAAGAAGATGGGGAACATCAGGGAGGTATAGAAGAAGAGGGGGAACATCAGGGAAGCGTAGAGAAATCAGATCAACATAACACATCTACAACAAGACTAAAAACAACAAACTCCTTGTTAGGCGTTCCATATCAGTATGGAGTTGGGATCCATCTTACCCATCTGCTGCCTGTTCGTTGCACTGTTGTGTCAGGGCAGTGAAAGGCTGCTTTACAGGGCAGTGGTCATATTCATCATCATCATCATCATCACAGCTCAAGAGCAATGGAGAGGCTGTTTTGTCCTTGACCTCCTCCCCCTCCTGCCACTCTAAGGGGCTGGAGGTCTTCATGGGAGCACGCTCTTTAAACGGGCTCTCTACCTCAGCCAAGGAAAACACAGGGAAAAGGGTTGACACTCAAGACAAGACATTTCTACTGATAACTTGCTGATGTCATACAGAGGTGGGCTGGTGACATTAGCATATGCCCAGATATACTGCCACAGTCACTAGCCATTTCGGTCACTAGCTATCAGTTATCAATAATCATATCCTACCATTATCCAGCAAAGTGATCTCTGCTCTTCCCTCTTTGTGCATCTCTTCTCCTTGGGGCACCTAGTGTCAACAACAGATCATAAGTGTCCATTCTGGCATTTAATGTAATTCCATTGCAGAATAGTATGATGTGTTTTACCCCTTCACCACTCGGAGTCTCTGGAACTGGTGATGGTTCTCTCTCCACCTTCTCCTCCACAGGGTTACCAGTCTCCCCCTCCTCCACAGGGGCGAAGGTCGGAGAGGGAGGCAGAGAGGGAAGCTCTTCCCCCATATCAGAGGGAGAATCTGCAGGACATATTAAGTCACATGAGTTATTGGTGGTCCAGAGACAAGGTAACATACAGGACAGAAGACAGGTCATAGGGATGGGTATTTGAAATAATTTCTCTATTCTAATAGAACATAGCTCTACTCTGACCAACCAGAATGACACAAAATGCCACAACAGCAAACAGTGTTGTTTTCAGGGCGTTATATCAGCACAGTAGCCAATGCCACAACAGCAAACAGTGCTGTTTTCAGGGCGTTATATCAGCACAGTAGCCAATGCCACAACAGCAAACAGTGTTGTTTTCAGGGCGTTATATCAGCACAGTAGCCAATGCCACAACAGCAAACAGTGCTGTTTTCAGGGCGTTATATCAGCACAGTAGCCTATTCTAACAACCACAGTGAAAGAGAAGTCTGATGTTCACCATTATAGAACCAAGGATTTGACAAATGGGGGAAAATGTGTAACGTTTAGACAGTGTATTTCTGTCTGTTTTCCAGCCCTATTGCGTATGACTGCTAGGGGGCAATTCAGTTCTATGTGTTGGACAACGGCCCTTACTGCAGGCCCACGGTTTTGTCCAGATATTTGACAAAATGTACTTTTCCTAGCAAACTTATGCAGCAGGTTATGCAAATGAACGTAGCAGGTTAGGAGAATTAGGTTAAGGTCAGAAAGAAGGTTAGCTAAAAAAAATCCATTTTTGATGTCAACTTGATAAAAGCTGCATCCCATCTAGACATGACCCTGTTCCCCACCCACTCAGCAACGATGGTAGTCTGTCATTTCATATTATGAGACAAAAACACACTAACTAGCAATGATTCATGAGGAAAAATAGTTTGAGAGCTTGCGCTTTGTACTTGCAGACTAATCATTGTACAATTTCTCCACCAAGGCCATCATGGTTTTTCAACATGGCATCTGGTAGTCTGGTTCTAGATATACCATCAGGGTATTGAAGTCAACATCCTCTACCATTGACAATGGCTGCATATCAACTGCAGTCATTTCTGGAATCAGCGCTGTGATTTTCTCACTCCCTTATCACACTTCAATAGTGTGAAGCAGTCTAGGGCCTGCGCTGCCGCCAGCAACGGTTTGTCTCACGGTGTGTCCCTTTCAGATGGTGAAGCATTGCATCTGTACTACCATTACCGTACCTCAATTCCACCTCGCAAAGTTTGCATTTCACCACCTACTCATTTAACTCCTCAAAGTGTTGCTATACAGGACTTCCTCAGTGTTGCTATACATACAGGACTTCCTCAGTGTTGCTATACATACAGGACTTCCTCAGTGTTGCTATACATACAGGACTTCCTCAGTGTTGCTATACATACAGGACTTCCTCAGTGTTGCTATACATACAGGACTTCCTCAGTGTTGCTATACATACAGGACTTCCTCAGTGTTGCTATACATACAGGACTTCCTCAGTGTTGCTATACATACAGGACTTCCTCAGTGTTGCCATACAGGACTTCCTCAGTGTTGCCATTCAGGACTTCACTGCTATCGCTTGCCTTTGATGATTGATGGTGTGCGGAGCTCTTTATATCTGTGGCAAATCATTTGAAAGATGCATATCACCCTCACACCATAACACCTCCTCCTCCATGCATTACGTGGAAAATACACATGCGGAGATCATCCATTCACCCACACCGCGTCTCACAAAGACACAGCGGTTGGAACCAAAAATCTCAAATTTGGACTCCAGACCAAAGTACACATTTCCACCATTGCTTTGCTGGTGACGATGTCTGTGATTTTATTTAGAATTCAAGGCACACTTAACCAGCATGGCTACCACAGCATTCTGCAGCGATACGTCATCCCATCTGGTTTGGGCTTAGTGGGACGATCACTTGTTTTTCAACAGGACAATGATCCAACACACCTCCAGGTTGTGTAAGGGCTATTTTACCAAGAAGGAGAGTGATGGAGTGCTGCATCAGATTACCTGGCCTTTCCATCCCCCGACCTCAAACAAATTGAGATGGTTTGGGATGAGTTGGACCGCAGAGTGAAGGAAAAGCAGCCAACAAGTGCTCAGCATGTGGGAACGCCTTCAAGACTGTTGGAAAAGCATTCCAGGTGAAGCTGGTTGAGATAATGCCAGGGGTGTGCAAAGCTGTCATCAAGGCAAAGGGTGGCTATTTGAAGAATCTCAAATATATTTTGATTTGATTAACACTTTTTTGGTTACTACATGATTCCATGTGTGTTATTTCATAGTTTTGATGTCTTCACTATTATTCTACAATGTAGAAAATAGTAAAAATAAAAGACAAACCCTTGAATGAGTAGGTGTTCTAAAACCTTTGACTGGTAGTGTATATATATTACCTAAATTACCTCGACACACCTGTACCCCCGCACATTGACTCGGTACCGGTACCCCCTGTATATAGCCTCGTTATTGTTATTTTATTGTTGCTCTTTTGTATTTAACTTTTTAGTCTATTTTTCTTAACTGCATAGTTGGTTAAGGGCTTGTCAGTAAGCATTTCACTGTTAGTCTACACCTGTTATATTCGGCGCAGATGACAAATAAAATGTGATTTTATTTATATTTTTCTTTCAAAGCATTTAGAAATGTTTATCCCAATGTCACACATAGGCCCCATTTATTTATAGAAAGACCCTTAAACGAAATTGGGATCATTAACGAAGAAAAATCCCTACCCGAAATAAAACCTGTTCTCACAAAATTAAAATCACTGTACAGTTATCACTCAACTACCACTAATAGGGTTAGGGTTAGCCTGACCACTAATAGGTCATCATCGGAAAACTAAAAATTTAACAAATACCTGCTGTAACGTTAGTAGGAGATATACATATTCATAATTGTTATATACAGTACAGTTAAATTAGATCTTTAAGCTAAAGCTAAACCAGCTTTTTTAAAATTCATTTTCTTTATTTTAATTTTTTCATTCCAGGATGACATGGCTCTATACATAACTGAGTATCCTCTGGTGGCAGAGCATTCCAGGATGACATGGCTCTATACATAACTGAGTATCCTCTGGTGGCAGAGCATTCCAGGATGACATGGCTCTATACATAACTGAGTATCCTCTGGTGGCAGAGCATTCCACGATGACATGGCTCTATACATAACTGAGTATCCTCTGGTGGCAGAGCATTCCAGGATGACATGGCTCTATACATAACTGAGTATCCTCTGGTGGCAGAGCATTCCATGATGACATGGCTCTATACATAACTGAGTATCCTGCTCAGTTTACATAACTTACTCCTGCTCTGATTGTGGGAAGAGTTTCTTTCGACTGGGCAACTTAAAAACACATGAACGTATACATACAGGAGAAAAGCCTTACTCCTGCTCTGACTGTGTAAAATGCTTCACAACATCAACTGAGTTAAAAGTTCATCAGAGAACACACACAGGAGAGAAGCCTTACTCCTGCTCTGATTGTGGGAAGAGTTTCTTTCGACTGAGCAACTTAAAAACACATGAACGTATACATACAGGAGAAAAGCCTTACTCCTGCTCTGACTGTGTAAAATGCTTCACAACATCAACTGACCTAAAAGTTCATCAGAGAACACACACAGGAGAGAAGCCTTACTCCTGCTCTGATTGTGGGAAGAGTTTCTCTCGACTGGGCAACTTAAAAACACATGAACGTATACACACAGGAGAGAAGCCTTACTCCTGCTCTGAATGTGGGGCAAGTTTCTCTCAACTCGGCACCAGAAAACAACATGAATGTATACACACAGGAGAGAAGCCTTACTCCTGCTCTGACTGTGGAAAGATTTTCTCTCGACTGGGCCACTTAAAAACACATGAACGTATACACACAGGAGAGAAGCCTTACTCCTGCTCTGACTGTGGGGCAAGTTTCTCTCAACTGGGCACCTTAAAACAACATGAACCTATACATACATGGTCCTCTGTAGCTCAATTGGTAGAGCATGGCGCTTGTAACGCCAGGGTAGTGGGTTCGATCCCCGGGACCACCCATACGTAAAAATGTATGCACGCATGACTGTAAGTCGCTTTGGATAAAAGCGTCTGCTAAATGGCATATTATTATTATTATTATTATTATATTATTATTATTATTATTATTATTATAGTATCCTCTGGTGGCAGAGCATTCCAGGATGACATGGCTCTATACATAACTGAGTATCCTCTGGTGGCAGAGCATTCCAGGATGACATGGTATCATAACTGAGTATCCTCTGGTGGCAGAGCATTCCAGGATGACATGGCTCTATACATAACTGAGTATCCTCTGGTGGCAGAGCATTCCACGATGACATGGTATCATAACTGAGTATCCTCTGGTGGCAGAGCATTCCAGGATGACATGGATCTATACATAACTGAGTATCCTCTGGTGGCAGAGCATTCCATGATGACATGGCTCTATACATAACTGAGTATCCTCTGGTGGCAGAGCATTCCACGATGACATGGTATCATAACTGAGTATCCTCTGGTGGCAGAGCATTCCACGATGACATGGCTCTATACATAACTGAGTATCCTCTGGTGGCAGAGCATTCCACGATGACATGGTATCATAACTGAGTATCCTCTGGTGGCAGAGCATTCCAGGATGACATGGCTCTATACATAACTGAGTATCCTCTGGTGGCAGAGCATTCCAGGATGACATGGTATCATAACTGAGTATCCTCTGGTGGCAGAGCATTCCACGATGACATGGTATCATAACTGAGTATCCTCTGGTGGCAGAGCATTCCAGGATGACATGGATCTATACATAACTGAGTATCCTCTGGTGGTAGAGCATTCCAGGATGACATTGCTCTATACATAACTGAGCAACACATTAAATCTGTTTTTGGTTTGGGTACAGTGAAGAAACCCATAGCACATGTCTGGTTGAAGAGTCTGGTGGGGTGTGTCTGTCTGGTTGAAGAGTCTGGTGGGGTGTGTCTGTCTGGTTGAAGAGTCTGGTGGGGTGTGTCTGTCTGGTTGAAGAGTCTGGTGGGGTGTGTCTGTCTGGTTGAAGAGTCTGGTGGGGTGTGTCTGTCTGGTTGAAGAGTCTAGTGGGGTGTGTCTGTCTGGTTGAAGAGTCTGGTGGGGTGTGTCTGTCTGGTTGAAGAGTCTGGTGGGGTGTGTCTGTCTGGTTGAAGAGTCTGGTGGGGTGTGTCTGTCTGGTTGAAGAGTCTGGTGGGGTGTGTCTGTCTGGTTGAAGAGTCTGGTGGGGTGTGTCTGTCTGGTTGAAGAGTCTGGTGGGGTGTGTCTGTCTGGTTGAAGAGTCTGGTGGGGTGTGTCTGTCTGGTTGAAGAGTCTGGTGGGGTGTGTCTGTCTGGTTGAAGAGTCTGGTGGGGTGTGTCTGTCTGGTTGAAGTGTATGCAAATAGATTATACATGTGGTTAGGCATTTTCAACACACAAATGTTTCTTGACTAGAAGAGAAGTAGTACATTTCTCCTCAACCCTCAAACATGAAAGACTATCATGCATGTTGTTGGTGTTAGTTCTGTGTGTAGATAAGGGCAAGGCGTGCTGCTTTGTTTGGTGCCACAATGTAACATGGATGGACAGTTTAAATTTAGACTAAGCTTTTTCATTAAAAATTTCTCACAAGTGTTTGAATAATAACGTCAGTTTGGACATCCGGATATTGGATTAACCGATGAGATTACTAGTCCATCCCTATTAACCGATGAGATTACTAGTCCATCCCTATTAACCGATGAGATTACTAGTCCATCCCTATTAACCGATGAGATTACTAGTCCATCCCTATTAACCGATGAGATTACTAGTCCATCCCTATTAACCGATGAGATTACTAGTCCATCCCTAAATGGGTAATTCCAGTCTAACACGCCTTTATGACTCCACTTACCTACAGCATCTGCCGTCGTCCGGGGGAAATGCCCGACACTCCCAAACTGATCTGTCTAAACATTAATACGCTGCGATACCGCTTGGAAACATGGAACTTACAGATGGACTATGCAGAAATCGTTCCGCTATTTCCTGGTTGCTATATTTCGCCAAATTTTAGTTTATGTGACAGAACAAGCAAGTATAGTGTAGAGAATCATTGTACCATCTAAACCGCTGTATTTTCAGCTGGTGTACAAAACCTAAAGTAAAAGATGCAAAAACTTAACGGGAAGCATAGAAATAGCCCACATAGAACAGATCTACCGCTTCTTAGACTTGCTTTCAATGACAATGACAGATCTATTCCTCACATTTCTATGTGAATTTGGCCAGGTCGCCCAAAAGGTTATTTGTGTGAACTCTATATAGTTTTGTTCTGTGGGTGTCACTGAGTAGGCTGATACCGCATTTCATGGATCCACAATCCATAGGTGAGGCTGTAATTATGCCCCCAAATGCAATTCTGAAGTCTAATACATCCACAGTGCGATTTCAACAGATTTGTTTGTCAAATTAACTCATTGTCTCGTTTTGAATTTATATAAACAACACTACGACCTTGTTCAGCATCATCTAGTTCAAATATGGCATGATTCCACTATTTGTATCCGTTTGCATCACTTTCAATTAGGGACTTATTTTTAAGGCGAATCGCAAATTCCACTGATGTGGCTGTACATTGCCATATTAATTTTCATCTCACATAGTAGGTTAACAGGTGAGCTAATGTGGCTAATTCCACAGTGGTTTCAGAGTCCTGAAATAAGAGCTAAACTTGACATAGTTGTGTTCTGTGGGTGTCACTGAGTAGCTGATAGCAAGTTAGCATTTTTCGCCATGAATCTTGATCTGGAGGTGGTCACTAACTGGCACAACCACAAAGGCATAAAATCAGATTTTAAACCTAACCTTAACCACACTGCTAACTCTAATGCTTAACCCTAAATTAAGACAAAAAAGTAAAATCTTTGTTTTCATGTTTTTTATAATATAGCCAATTTCGACTTTGCAGCTGGTCTATATATGTGAAATCGTTCAGTTGTGCATCCAGGACAAGACTCATGACAATAAATGTCAACCTGCTGGCTGATACCTATGGATTGTGGATCAATAAGATGTGGTAAGACTGTACAGTGAAATAGAAGTATGTCCCCAATGCAACTCTGAAGTCTAATGTCTAATGCATCCACAGAGCCAGTTCAACTGATATTTACTTTTTGGGGTCAAATTAGCAAATTATTGTATTTTGTAGAATTTATAGAACATTCCAACCTTGTGTAGCATTATCTAGTCCAAATATGGCATGATTCAACTACTTGTATCTGTTTGCATTTCTTTAAATGAGGGACTTTCATTTTGAAGGCGAACCACAAATTCCACTAATGTGGCTACTCTGTATTGTGGCTAGATTCACATATGTGCTGTATGCCCCCCTTGGGTTCTGGAGAGCTAGACCCCCCCTTGGGTTCTGGAGAGCTAGACCCCCCCTTGGGTTCTGGAGAGCTAGACCCCCCCTTGGGTTCTGGAGAGCTAGACCCCCCCTTGGGTTCTGGAGAGCTAGACCCCCCCTTGGGTTCTGGAGAGCTAGACCCCCCCTTGGGTTCTGGAGAGCTAGACCCCCCCTTGGGTTCTGGAGAGCTAGACCCCCCCTTGGGTTCTGGAGAGCTAGACCCCCCCTTGGGTTCTGGAGAGCTAGACCAACACTGGGTAATGCCTACCAACACAATACATAGATTTATACGTTCTTTTGGTCAGGAAGCTTAGTTTCCATTGACACACAGGAGAGGATGGCTGTTAAAAGTTAGTATATGTCTTACCCAAGTCTTTGAACCAAGTACTGGAGTCATCAATGTCCAGTTTGGCATTTCCCTTCATGGTTGATGTGCTGACAGAACAGAAGAACATAAACATAGAAAGCTGTTTTCATTTACCAGTATATATATATATGACGATGGCTAACGTTAGTAAAATCAAATGGTGTGACAACCTGATCACTGGTTACCCCATGGATATTCAGCCTGAAAGAAATCTGCCTAAAAACTATGCAAACCTCTACAAGCCAGAATGTTGAATCCAATTATATTTACATTACATTTACATTTTAGTCATTTAGCAGACGCTCTTATCCAGATTTACACTTCCTTTACCGGTTGCTTACCCGACTTTTTGCGGCGCAGATAGGTTGTCACTTGTAATCAATAGCTGAATGTAACCGAACGTAGTCGACCGGAGCACATTTCCTCGCAATCAGCTGAAAGTATTTGTGAAATTTGCCAGCTGTTTGCGTGGAACAACATTCTGTCTGTGGTTTGATTAGGCTCTGCCATATTGTGCAAGTGTTTGTCGCATGCAAAAAATATATATCTCGATTTGGATGACAATTTCTACTTCGAGTCGGCAGCTCTGGACGTTCTGCTTACTGCGGACCAGGACAAACTAGCCAGCATCCTGACAAGACTAAGTTGGTGAGCAAATAAACCGCCTCTACCCTTCATTCGACTGGCGAACGTACAATCACTAGAGAACAAACTGGACGAGCTGTGCTCGAGACTATCCCATCAACAGGACCTGAAGAACTGTAATATTCTATGTTTCTCGGAGTCGTGGCTGAACAAGGACAATATACATCTGGCTAGTTTTTCCATGCATTGTCTAGACCAGACGGTAGCCTTGGGTAAGACTAAGAGAGGGGTGTGTCTCTTTGTTAAAGGAAAACTCCACCCAAAAACTATTTTGATCCATATGATGGACAACCATATGAGGCATTTTGCATCATATGATGCTGCTTTTTGTATCATATGATGCAAAATACATCATACGGTGGCATGTCTTGTGGGGGTATGTATGGGTGTCTGAGCTGAATGTTATTTGATAATGCTGACATTTGTGTCATAGTAATATTTCTCATAAAAACTAGAAGTTAATCTCTGGTCAACCCTCAACCAGGAAAGACTGGCATGCATGTTGTTGTTGTTAGTTCTGTATGTGCAGTTAAGGGCAGGGCGTGCTGCTCTGTTTTGAGCCAGCTGCAGCTTTTCTAGGTCTTTCTTTGCTGCACCTGACCATATTACCAGACAGTCATCAAGATGGGACACGACCAGAGTCTGAACAACTAGTACAGTTGATCTTTGTGTCAAAAAAACGCAGAACTTCTTTTCATCTTGACAGCAACTTTGTCAATACGACTTGCCCATGATAATTGACCATCTTGTTAAAGCTAGTTTAGCTTCCTCAATGGTCACACCCATTATTCACAACTTCAGTGTAGGTTTAGGTCTTAGATAATGTTTTGAACTAAATACAATGATTTTAGTTTTAGATGTATTTAAGACCAGTTTATTATTAAACACCCATTCTGATACTGACTCCTTATTTAGAATTCCAGTTAGTGTAATGGCTTTGGGTGCTGACATGAGTGATGTAAAGCCATAGCAAGTGAGTTTATTCAATAACAATTGATGATCAATAAGATTAAAAGGCTGCACTGAAATCTAACATCACAGCTCCAACTTTCATCTTATTAACCATTTCTTTTAACCAATCATCAGTCATCTGAGTCAGCCAGGACAACCTCTCCCTCAACGTCAGCAAGACAAAAGGAGCTGATCGTGGACTACAGGAAACGGAGGGCCGAGCACGCCCCCATCCACATTGACGGGACTGTAGTGGAGATGGTCGAGAGCTTCAAGTTCCTTGGTGTCCACATCACTAAGGAATTAACACGGTCCACACACACCAAAACAGTCGTAAAGGCGGCACGACAACGCCTCTTCCCTCTCAAGAGGCTGAAAAGATTTGGCATGGGCCCTCAGATCCTCAAAATGTTATACAGCTGCACCATTGAGAGCATCTTGACTGGTTGCATCACCGCTTGGTTTGGCAACTGCTTGGCATCCGACCGCAAAGCGCTACAGAGGGTAGTCTGTACAAGGGGCAATGGTTGTTATTATTTTATGTAAAATAAGTCCAAAAAACATCACTTATCAGAATGCTAACAAGTACTAAGGACTTCTTATAGCGTATGCTAGGTAAATGCTAACGAGCGCATGTAAACATATACTACTAGTCAAAAGAGAACCATGGCGCTCTCCCAAAAGCTTGGCTGGTGCAAATGCAGACAAACAAAAAGGTGTAATGGGTCTGCACTCAAAAAGATGTTGCATAAAGCTTATTTAATAATAAATAAAATTACATTATTTTCACTGCATCAGGGACAGCGTACACAGTCGTTTTGGCTTTACAGCCTTCTTCAGTGTGTAGAAACAGCATTTGTAAAGAACAACTGATGAGCAGGTGCTTCTAATCAGGGTTGCCACTCATTGGCCAATCAGGGATGTTTGTCACAAAGAGATACAGAATTATAGGGTATGGGAGCGGGCACATTTACATTTTAGTCATTTAGCAGACGCTCTTATCCAGAGCGACTTACAGGAGCAATTAGGGTTAAGTGCCTTGCTGAAGGGCACATCGGCAGATTTTTCACCTAGTCGGCTCGGGGATTAGAACCAGAGACCTTTCGGTTACTGGCACAACGCTCTTAACCACTAAGCTACCTGCCGCCCCGAAGAGCAACTCACAAATCAACCGCCCCAGGTGTCCGCTCACCTGAATAAATCACATAAATTCATGAGATAGCACACCACAAAGGACATCAGTCACAGCCATTCATATACATGTGGGACCAACTCATAAATGATATAAAAAATCTGATATGGACAGTGGTATGATTCCACTATTTGGCTAATCCTTATCTGATATGGACAGTGGTATGATTCCACTATTGTGGCTAATCCTTATCTGATATGGACAGTGGTATGATTCCACTATTTGGCTAATCCTTATCTGATATGGACAGTGGTATGATTCCACTATTTGGCTAATCCTTATCTGATATGGACAGTGGTATGATTCCACTATTGTGGCTAATCCTTATCTGATATGGACAGTGGTATGATTCCACTATTTGGCTAATCCTTATCTGATATGGACAGTGGTATGATTCCACTATTGTGGCTAATCCTTATCTGATATGGACAGTGGTATGATTCCACTATTGTGGCTAATCCTTATCTGATATGGACAGTGGTATGATTGCACTATTTGGCTAATCCTTATCTGATATGGACAGTGTTCTGATTCCACTATTTGGCTAATCCTTATCTGATATGGACAGTGTTCTGATTCCACTATTTGGCTAATCCTTATCTGATATGGACAGTGTTCTGATTCCACTATTGTGGCTAATCCTTATCTGATATGGACAGTGTTCTGGTATGATCTTATTACTTTAATGATTTTTTCATTGACTAGATTAGCATACTGAGGCATGACATGCCAGCATCAAACACTGACACTACACATCCAAGTATAACTGATGAAATTATGAAAGACAAGCATTGTAATTTTGAATTCCGTAAAGTGAGTATGGAAGAGGTGAAAAAATTATTGTTGTCTAACAACAATGGCAAGCCACCGGAGTAGTTTGGTATTTTATTAGGATCCCCATTAGCTGTTGCAAAAGCAGCAGCTACTATTCCTGGGGTCCACACAAAACACAAAACATGACATAATACAGAACATTAATAGACAAGAACAGCATAATTTTTTTTTTTAAAGGTACATGTAGCCTACATATCAATACATACACAAACTATCTAGGTCAAATACGGGAGGGGCATTGTGCCGTGAGGTGTTGCGTTATCATTTTTTTGAAACCAGGTTTGCTGTTTATTTGAGCAATATGAGATGGAAGGTAGTTCCATGCAATAATGGCTCTATATAATACTGTACGCTTTTTGAATTTGTTCTGGATTTGGGGACTGTGAAAAGACCCCTGGTGGCATGTCTGGTGGGGTAAGTATGTCTGTCAGAGCTGTGTGTAAGTTGAAAAAAAAACAACACGTTAATGTTTCTTATAAAAAGAAGAAGTGATGCTTTCAGTCTCTCCTCAACTCTTAGCCAAGCGAGACTGACATGCATAGTATTTATATCAGCCCTCTGATTACAATGAAGAGCAAGACGTGCTGCTCTGTTTTGGGACAGGTGCAGCTTAACTAGGTCTTTCCATGCAGCACTGGACCACACGACTGGACAATAATCAATATTAGACTAAACTAGAGCCTGCAGGACTTGCTTTTTGGAGTGTGGTGTCAAAAAAGCAGAGCATCTCTTTATTACGGACAGACCTCTCCCCATCTTTACAACCATTGAATCTATATGTTTTGACCATGATAGTTTACAATCTAAGGTAACGCCAAGTCATTTAGTCTCCTCAACTTGTTCAGCCACACCATTCATTACCAGATTCAGCTGAGGACTAGAACTTAGGGAATGATTTGTTCCAGATACAATGCTCTTAGTTTTAGAGATGTTCAGGTCTGACAACTTGGATGGAAAATTACTGAGGATAATAGCGGAGGATATTGCCACAACTATTTGCCATATCTTTAATTTAAGCCTACTAGAAAGTGTGCACCCTCAGGCCTGGAGGGAAGCAAAAGCATCTCTGCTACCCAAGAATAGTAAAGCCCCCTTTAATGGCTCAAATAGCTGACCAATCAGCCTGTTACCAACCCTTAGTAAACTTTTGGAAATTGTGTTTGACCAGATACAATGCTACTTTACTGTAAAAAATTGACAACAGACTTTCAGCACACTTATAGGGAAGGACATTCAACAAGCACGGCACTTACACAAATGACTGATGATTGGCTGAGAGAAATTGATGATAAAAAGATTGTGGGAGCTGTTTTGTTAGACTTCAGTGTGGCTTTTGACATTATCGATCATAGTCTGTTTCTGGAAAAACATGTCATGGCTTTACACAACCTACTATATTGTGGATAAAGAGTTACCTGTCTAACAGAACACAGAGGGTGTTCTTTAATGGAAGCCTCTCCAACATAATCCAGGTAGAATCAGGAATTCCCCAGGGCAGCTCTCTAGGCCCCTTACTTTTTTCAATCTTTACTAACGACATTCCACTGGCTTTGAGTAAAGCTAGTGTGTCTATGTATGCGGATGACTCAACACTATACACGTCAGCTACTACAGCGAGTGAAATCCCTGCAACACTCAACAAAGAGCTGCAGTTAGTTTCAGAATGGGTGGCAAGGAATAAGTTAGTTCTAAATATTTCAGAAACTAAAAGCATTGTATTTCACTAAACCTCAAGTAAATCTCATAAACAATGTGGAAATTGAGCAAGTTGAGGTGACTAAACTGCTTGGAGTAACCCTGGATTGTAAGCTTTCATGGTCAAAACATGTTGATAAAACAGTAGCTAAGATGTGGAGAAGTCTGTCCATAATAAAGCGCTCTTCTGCCTTCTTAACAACACTATCAACAAGGCAGGACCTACAGGCCCTAGTTTTGTCGCACCTGGACTACTGGTCAGGTGCCACAAAGGACCTCGGAAAATTACAATTAGCTCAGAACAGGGCAGCACGGCTGGCCCTTGGATGTACACAGACAGCTAACAATAATATGCATGTAAATCACTCATGGCTCAAAGTGGAGGTTGACATCATCACTACTTTTTTTTTAAGCGTTAACATGCTGAATGGACCGAGGTGTCTGTTTAAACTACTAGCACACAGCTCGGACACCCATGCACACCCCACAAGACATGCCACCAAAGGTCTCTTCACAATCCCCAAGTCAAGAACAGACTATGGGAGGCACACAGTACTACATAGAGCAGGGTTCTTCAATTCCAGTCCTGGAGGGACAAAACACTTCTTCTTTTTTTCTACCTGGTAGTTAATTGCACTCACCTGGTGTCCCAGGTCTGAATTAGCCCCTGATTAGAAGGAGAGGATGAAAAACAGAGGTGTTTCGGCCCTCCAGGACCGGAATTGAAGAACCCTGACATAGAGCCATGGCAACATGGAACTCTATTCCAAATCAGGTAACTGATGCAAGCAGTAGACTCAGATAGAATCTGATTTATGGAATAGCGAGGACAGTGAAGAGACACGCACAGACACACATGATAAGACACGCACGTACACATGGATTTTGTCTTGTAGAAAGTATTCAGATCCCTTGACTTCGTCCACATTTTGTTACGTTACAACCTTATTCTAAAATGGTTTCAATTATTTGTTCCCCCTCATCAAATCTACACACAATACCAATAATGTCAAATCAAAAACAGGGTTTTAGAAATGTTGGCAAATGTATTAATAAACAGAAATACCTTATTTGCAATAAGTATTCAGACCCTTTGCTATGAGACTCGAAATTGAGCTTAGGTGCATCCTGTTTCCATTGATCATCCTTGAGCTGATTATACAACTTGATTGAGTCCACCTGTGGTCAATTCAATTGATTGGACACGATTTGGAAAGGCACACACCTGTCTATAAATGGTCCCACAGTTGACAGTGCATGTTGGAGCAAAAACCAAGCCGAGGTCGAAGGAATTGTCTGTAGCGCTCCAAGACAGAATTGTTTCTAGGCACAGATCTGGGGAAGGTTACCAAAAAACGTCTGCAGCACTGAACGTACCCAAGAACACAGTGGCCTCCATCATTCTTAAATGGAAGAAGTTTGGAACCACCAAGACTCTTCCTAGCGCTGGTCGCCCGGCCAAACTGCGCAATTGCGGGAGAAGGGCCTTGGTCAGGGAGGTGACCAAGAACCTGACGGTCACTCAGACAGAGCTATAGAGTTCCTCTGTGGAGATGGGAGAATCTTCCAGAAGGACAACCATCTCTGCAGCAGTCCATCAATCAGGCCTTTATTGCAGAGTGGCCAGACGAAAGCCACTCCTCAGTAAAAGGCACATGACAGCCCGTTTGGAGTTTGCCAAAAGGCACCTAAAGACTCTCAGACCATGAGAAACAAGATTCTCTGGTCTGATGAAACCAAGATTGAACTCTTTGGCCTGAATGCCAAGCATCACGTCTGGAGGAAACTTGGCACCATCCCTACAGTGAAGCATGGTGATGGCAGCATCATGCTATGGGGATGTATTTCAGCGGCAAGGACTGTGAGACTATTCAGGGTTGAGGCAAAGATTAACAGAGAAAAGTACAGAGAGATCCTTGATGAAAACCTGCTTCAGAGCGCTCAGGACCTCAGACTGGGGCGAAGGTTCACCTTCCAGCAGGACAACAACCCTAAGCACACAGCCAAGACAACGCAGGACTGGCTTCGGGACAAATCTCTGAATGTCCTTGATTGGCCCAGCCAGAGCCCGGACTTGAACCTGATCGAACATCTATGGAGAGACCTGAAAATAGCTGTGCAGCAATGCTCCCCATCCAACCTGACAGAGCTTGAGAGGATCTGCAGAGAAGAATGGGAGAAACTCCCCAAATACAGGTGTGACAATACATTTCTGCAGGGGACTTTCAAGGCGCGGGATGTTTTTCCCAAAATAAATCTTATTATTAGAACACTAACATTACTTTATCTCATAGGAGTCTGAGGTCATACTAAGTCAGAACATTTCCTTGGTTACAAGAGTTACATGATCTACATCCTTTATGAATGCCTTTGATTCTGATTTATGTTTGATTTATGTTTGATACATTTCTTCAAGAAAAAAATAAGCAAACACGTTTGGTGTTCGCAAAAAGGCATGTGGGAGACTCCCCAAACATTTGGAAGAAGGTACTCTGGTCAGATGGGACTAAAATTGAGTTTTTTTGGCCATCAAGGAAAACGCTGTCTGGCGCAAACTTAACACTTCGCATCACCCCGAGAACACCATCCCCAACATGGTGGTGTCAGCATCATGCTGTGAGGATGTTTTTCATCGACAGGGACTGGGAAACTGGTCAGAATTGAAGAAATGATGGATGGCGCTAATAACAGGGAAATTCTTGAGGGAAACCTGTTTCAGTCTTCCAGAGACTTGAGACTGGGACAGAGGTTCACCTTCCAGCAGGACAATGACCCTAAGAATACTGCTAAAGCAACACTCGAGTGGTTTAAGGGGAAACATTTAAATGTATTGGAATGGCCTAGTCAAAGGCCAGACCTCCATCCAATTGAGAATATGTGGTATGACTTAAAGATTGCTGTACACCAGCGGAACCCATCCAACTTGAAGGAGCTGGAGCAGTTTTGCCTTGAAGAATGGGCCAAAATCCCAGTGGCTAGATGTGCAAAGCTTATAGAGACATACCCCAAGAGACTTGCAGCTGTAATTTCTGCCAAAGGTGGCTCTACAAAGTACAGTGAGGGAAAAAAGTATTTGATCCCCTGCTGATTTTGGACGTTTGCCGACTGACATAGAAATTATCAGTCTATAATTTTAATGGTATGTTTATTTGAACAGTGAGAGACAGAATAACAACAAAAAAATCCAGAAAAACACGTCAAAAATGTTATAAATTGATTTGCATTTTAAATGAGGGAAATAAGTATTTGACCCCCTCTCAATCAGAAAGATTTCTGGCTCCCAGGTGTCTTTTATACAGGTAACGAGCTGAGATTAGGAGCACACTCTTCTGTCCACAGAAGCAATCAGATTCCAAACTCTCCACCATGGCCAAGACCAAAGAGCTCTCCAAGGATGTCAAGGACAAGATTGTAGACCTACACAAGGCTGGAATGGGCTACAAGACCATCGTCAAGCAGCTTGGTGAGAAGGTGACAACGGTTGGTGCGATTATACGCAAATGTAAGAAACACAAAATAACTGTCAATCTCCCTCGGCCTGGGGCTCCATGCAAGATCTCACATCGTGGAGTTGCAATGATCATGAGAACGGTGAGGAATCAGCCCAGAACTACACGGGAGGATCTTGTCAATGATCTCAAGGCAGCTGGGACCATAGTCACCAAGAAACCAATTGATAACACACTACGCCGTGAAGGACTGAAATCCTGCAGCGCACGCAAGGTCCCCCTGCTCAAGAAAGCACATATACATGCCCGTCTGAAGTTTGCCCATGAACATCTGAATGATTCAGAGGAGAACTGGGTGAAAGTGTTGTGGTCAGATGAGACCAAAATGGAGCTCTTTGGCATCAACTCAACTCGCCGTGTTTGGAGGAGGAGGAATACTGCCTATGACCTCAAGAACACCATCCCCACCGTCAAACATGGAGGTGGAAACATTATGTTTTGGGGGTGTTTTTCTGCTAAGGGGACAGGACAACTTCACCGCATCAAAGGGACGATGGACGGGGCCATGTGCCGTCAAATCTTGGGTGAGAACCTCCTTCCCTCAGCCAGGGCATTGAAAATGGGTCGTGGATGGGTATTCCAGCATGACAATGACCCAAAACACACGGCCAAGGCAACAAAGGAGTGGCTCAAGAAGAAGCACATTAAGGTCCTGGAGTGGCCTAGCCAGTCTCCAGACCTTAATCCTATAGAAAATCTATGGAGGGAGCTGAAGGTTCGAGTTGCCAAATGTCAGCCTCGAAACCTTTATGACTTGGAGAAGATCTGCAAAGAGGAGTGGGACAAAATCCCTCCTGAGATGTGTGCAAACCTGGTGGCCAACTACAAGAAACGTCTGACCTCTGATTGCCAACAAGGGTTTTGCCACCAAGTACTAAGTCATGTTTTGCAGAGGGGTCAAATACTTATTTCCCTCATTAAAATGAAAATCAATTTATAACGTTTTTGACATGCGTTTTTTTGGATTTTTTTGTTATTCTGTCTCTCACTGTTCAAATAAACCTACCATTAAAATTATAGACTGATCATGTCTTTGTCAGTGGGCAAACGTACAAAATCAGGAGGGGATCAAATAAATTGTCTTATTTGTTTGTTTCACACAAAAAAAAAACATGTATCTTCAAAGTGGTAGGCATGTTGTGTAAATCAAATGATACAAACCCCCCCAAAATCCATTTTAATTCCAGGTTGTAAGGCATCAAAATGGGAAAAATGCCAAGGGGGGTGAATACTTTCGCAAGCCACTGTTTATAGTTTATAGAAAATAAATCAAATTGCATTTATAAAGCCCTTTTTACATCAGCAGATGTCACGAAGCGCTATACAGAAACCCCGCCTAAAACACCAAACAGCAAGCAATGCAGATGTAGAAGCACAGTGGCTAGGAAAGACTCCCTAGAACGGCAGAAATAGGAAGAAACCTTGAGAGGAAAACTGTTTTTGATGGGATTTATTAAGTAACTGGCTTCTGTTCAAGCTTGTTTTGGGGCTTCATCAAGCCATGTATCCTCTCACTGAAGAAGGCTGTAAAGCTGAAACGTCTGTGTACGCTATCCCTGATGCAGTGATTATTATTTTTAATCGAATAATACAGTTAGCTTTATGCGATTACACCATTCTGTTTATCAACATTTCCTACTAGGACAGACAACCCAGCTTATAAAGTTATGCAAGTACCTCAAAACGCAGTTTGCAGCACGCACAAAACAAATATTAGACAGCAGGCATCTTAATAGAGGAGGGGATTGTCTCTGCTGCGGTTACCAAGAAGCTTGGTCTTGGAAGCTTAGCTAACATTAGCAAGTGAGCAACATTAGCAAAACCCAGCTGGAGAGAATTTATTTGGCACATCTTAGATAGTTAACTTAATAGTTATACAATATATAGCTGGCAAACAGTAGTACATTTCATACAAGTGTAACTTGATCACCTCACTTAAGTTGCGCTGCAGGAGTGACACCTTACGAAGCTCCTATTTAGCTCCTTGTGCTTCTTTGTAAACGAACGTGACTGACACTGTTTTGAGAAACTAGTACCCGTAAGCATCATAAGCTTCATAATTAAAAATGATCTAACGGGCGAAATGATGAACGCAATCTGCTTTATCTATTACCTAGTGCACAAGTTGACTGCAGGTATTTTAAAAAGTACTAATATTCAAAGCCCAAGAAACGTCACTTACCAGAATGCTAACAGGTTACTAAGGAATCGTCATAGAGAACGCTAACTAAATGCTAAAGAGCACATTGCAAACATTATACACAAGTAACTCAAACACTACTCACAGTTTGTTGCAAGCGCAAAACAAATATTTGCCAGCAAGGCTCTTGATACATGAGGGGATTCTCTGCTGTTACCATGCGAATGCTTGATTATGGAAGAAACTAACCACTTAGCTAGATAGCTAACTAGCTACTAAATTAGCAAACCAAATGCACAACTGCTGAGCATTTAGCACATTTTAGACAGTTAACGTAATAGCTATAAGATATCTAGCTGGCAAACATTTAGTTGTGAATTCCATACTGTAATTAGTAAGGCTGGATTTGTTTTAGCCGAGCAGTGGCAAATGTATTTAAAAAAAATTATGGAACACGAGACACCTGTCTGATTCACGCCTGTCTGAGTAGACTACTCCAGACACCTGTCTGATTCACGCCTGTCTGAGTGGACTACTCCAGACACCTGTCTGATTCACGCCTGTCTGAGTGGACTACTCCAGACACCTGTCTGATTCACGCCTGTCTGAGTACACTACTCCAGACACCTGTCTGATTCACGCCTGTCTGAGTAGACTACTCCAGACACCTGTCTGATTCACGCCTGTCTGAGTACACTACTCCAGACACCTGTCTGATTCACGCCTGTCTGAGTGGACTACTCCAGACACCTGTCTGATTCACGCCTGTCTGAGTGGACTACTCCAGACACCTGTCTGATTCACGCCTGTCTGAGTGGACTACTCCAGACACCTGTCTGATTCACGCCTGTCTGAGTAGACTACTCCAGACACCTGTCTGATTCACGCCTGTCTGAGTGGACTACTCCAGACACCTGTCTGATTCACGCCTGTCTGAGTACACTACTCCAGACACCTGTCTGATTCACGCCTGTCTGAGTGGACTACTCCAGACACCTGTCTGATTCACGCCTGTCTGAGTAGACTACTCCAGACACCTGTCTGATTCACGCCTGTCTGAGTAGACTACTCCAGACACCTGTCTGATTCACGCCTGTGAGTAGACTACTCCAGACACCTGTCTGATTCACACCTGTCTAGGTAGACTACTCCAGACACCCGTCTGATTCACGCCTGTCTGAGTGGACTACTCCAGACA
Source organism: Coregonus lavaretus (assembly GCF_964263955.1). NCBI lineage: Eukaryota > Metazoa > Chordata > Actinopteri > Salmoniformes > Salmonidae > Coregonus > Coregonus lavaretus. The sequence continues at coordinate 124,442 of NW_028164603.1, forward strand.
CCTGTCTGATTCACGCCTGTCTGAGTGGACTAGTCCAGACACCTGTCTGATTCACGCCTGTCTGAGTGGACTAGTCCAGACACCTGTCTGATTCACGCCTGTCTGAGTGGACTACTCCAGACACCTGTCTGATTCACGCCTGTCTGAGTAGACTACTCCAGACACCTGTCTGATTCACGCCTGTCTGATTCACACCTGTCTGATTCACGCCTGTCTGAGTACACTACTCCAGACACCTGTCTGATTCACGCCTGTCTGAGTACACTACTCCAGACACCTGTCTGATTCACACCTGTCTGAGTAGACTACTCCAGACACCTGTCTGATTCACGCCTGTCTGAGTACACTACTCCAGACACCTGTCTGATTCACACCTGTCTGAGTAGACTACTCCAGACACCTGTCTGATTCACGCCTGTGAGTAGACTACTCCAGACACCTGTCTGATTCACGCCTGTCTGAGTACACTACTCCAGACACCTGTCTGATTCACGCCTGTCTGAGTGGACTACTCCAGACACCTGTCTGATTCACGCCTGTCTGAGTACACTACTCCAGACACCTGTGATTCACGCCTGTCTGAGTGGACTACTCCAGACACCTGTCTGATTCACGCCTGTCTGAGTAGACTACTCCAGACACCTGTCTGATTCACACCTGTCTGAGTGGACTACTCCAGACACCTGTCTGATTCACGCCTGTCTGAGTGGACTACTCCAGACACCTGTCTGATTCACGCCTGTCTGAGTGGACTACTCCAGACACCCGTCTGATTCACGCCTGTCTGAGTGGACTAGTCCAGACACCTGTCTGATTCACGCCTGTCTGAGTGGACTAGTCCAGACACCTGTCTGATTCACGCCTGTCTGAGTGGACTACTCCAGACACCTGTCTGATTCACGCCTGTCTGAGTAGACTACTCCAGACACCTGTCTGATTCACGCCTGTCTGAGTACACTACTCCAGACACCTGTCTGATTCACGCCTGTCTGATTCACACCTGTCTGATTCACGCCTGTCTGAGTACACTACTCCAGACACCTGTCTGATTCACGCCTGTCTGAGTACACTACTCCAGACACCTGTCTGATTCACGCCTGTCTGAGTGGACTACTCCAGACACCTGTCTGATTCATGCCTGTCTGAGTACACTACTCCAGACACCTGTCTGATTCACGCCTGTCTGAGTGGACTACTCCAGACACCTGTCTGATTCACGCCTGTCTGAGTACACTACTCCAGACACCTGTCTGATTCACGCCTGTCTGAGTGGACTACTCCAGACACCTGTCTGATTCATGCCTGTCTGAGTACACTACTCCAGACACCTGTCTGATTCACGCCTGTCTGAGTGGACTACTCCAGACACCTGTCTGATTCACGCCTGTCTGAGTACACTACTCCAGACACCTGTCTGATTCACGCCTGTCTGAGTGGACTACTCCAGACACCTGTCTGATTCATGCCTGTCTGAGTACACTACTCCAGACACCTGTCTGATTCACGCCTGTCTGAGTGGACTACTCCAGACACCTGTCTGATTCACGCCTGTCTGAGTACACTACTCCAGACACCTGTCTGATTCACGCCTGTCTGAGTAGACTACTCCAGACACCTGTCTGATTCACGCCTGTCTGAGTGGACTACTCCAGACACCTGTCTGATTCACGCCTGTCTGAGTGGACTACTCCAGACACCTGTCTGATTCACGCCTGTCTGAGTACACTACTCCAGACACCTGTCTGATTCACGCCTGTCTGAGTACACTACTCCAGACACCTGTCTGATTCACACCTGTCTAGGTAGACTACTCCAGACACCTGTCTGATTCACGCCTGTCTGAGTAGACTACTCCAGACACCTGTCTGATTCACACCTGTCTGATTCACGCCTGTCTGAGTAGACTACTCCAGACACCTGTCTGATTCACGCCTGTCTGAGTGGACTACTCCAGACACCTGTCTGATTCACGCCTGTCTGAGTGGACTACTCCAGACACCTGTCTGATTCACGCCTGTCTGAGTGCACTACTCCAGACACCTGTCTGATTCACACCTGTCTAGGTAGACTACTCCAGACACCTGTCTGATTCACACCTGTCTAGGTAGACTACTCCAGACACCTGTCTGATTCACACCTGTCTGAGTAGACTACTCCAGACACCTGTCTGATTCACACCTGTCTGAGTGGACTACTCCAGACACCCGTCTGATTCACGCCTGTCTGAGTAGACTACTCCAGACACCTGTCTGATTCACACCTGTCTAGGTAGACTACTCCAGACACCTGTCTGATTCACACCTGTCTAGGTAGACTACTCCAGACACCTGTCTGATTCACACCTGTCTGAGTAGACTACTCCAGACACCTGTCTGATTCACGCCTGTCTGAGTACACTACTCCAGACACCTGTCTGATTCACGCCTGTCTGAGTGGACTACTCCAGACACCTGTCTGATTCACGCCTGTCTGAGTGGACTACTCCAGACACCTGTCTGATTCACGCCTGTCTGAGTACACTACTCCAGACACCTGTCTGATTCACGCCTGTCTGAGTGGACTACTCCAGACACCTGTCTGATTCACGCCTGTCTGAGTGGACTACTCCAGACACCTGTCTGATTCACGCCTGTCTGAGTGGACTACTCCAGACACCTGTCTGATTCATGCCTGTCTGAGTACACTACTCCAGACACCTGTCTGATTCACGCCTGTCTGAGTGGACTACTCCAGACACCTGTCTGATTCACGCCTGTCTGAGTGGACTACTCCAGACACCTGTCTGATTCACGCCTGTCTGAGTGGACTACTCCAGACACCTGTCTGATTCACGCCTGTCTGAGTGGACTACTCCAGACACCTGTCTGATTCACGCCTGTCTGAGTGGACTACTCCAGACACCTGTCTGATTCACGCCTGTCTGAGTGGACTACTCCAGACACCTGTCTGATTCACGCCTGTCTGAGTGGACTACTCCAGACACCTGTCTGATTCATGCCTGTCTGAGTACACTACTCCAGACACCTGTCTGATTCACGCCTGTCTGAGTGGACTACTCCAGACACCCGTCTGATTCACGCCTGTCTGAGTAGACTACTCCAGACACCTGTCTGATTCACACCTGTCTGATTCACGCCTGTCTGAGTACACTACTCCAGACACCTGTCTGATTCACGCCTGTCTGAGTACACTACTCCAGACACCTGTCTGATTCACACCTGTCTAGGTAGACTACTCCAGACACCTGTCTGATTCACGCCTGTCTGAGTGGACTACTCCAGACACCCGTCTGATTCACGCCTGTCTGAGTAGACTACTCCAGACACCCGTCTGATTCACGCCTGTCTGAGTGGACTACTCCAGACACCCGTCTGATTCACGCCTGTCTGAGTGGACTACTCCAGACACCTGTCTGATTCACGCCTGTCTGAGTGGACTACTCCAGACACCTGTCTGATTCACGCCTGTCTGAGTACACTACTCCAGACACCTGTCTGATTCACGCCTGTCTGAGTACACTACTCCAGACACCTGTCTGATTCACGCCTGTCTGAGTAGACTACTCCAGACACCTGTCTGATTCACACCTGTCTGATTCACGCCTGTCTGAGTGGACTACTCCAGACACCTGTCTGATTCACGCCTGTCTGAGTGGACTACTCCAGACACCTGTCTGATTCACGCCTGTCTGAGTGGACTACTCCAGACACCTGTCTGATTCACGCCTGTCTGAGTACACTACTCCAGACACCTGTCTGATTCACACCTGTCTAGGTAGACTACTCCAGACACCTGTCTGATTCACGCCTGTCTGAGTGGACTACTCCAGACACCCGTCTGATTCACGCCTGTCTGAGTAGACTACTCCAGACACCTGTCTGATTCACACCTGTCTAGGTAGACTACTCCAGACACCTGTCTGATTCACGCCTGTCTGAGTACACTACTCCAGACACCTGTCTGATTCACGCCTGTCTGAGTGGACTACTCCAGACACCTGTCTGATTCACGCCTGTCTGAGTACACTACTCCAGACACCTGTCTGATTCACGCCTGTCTGAGTGGACTACTCCAGACACCTGTCTGATTCACGCCTGTCTGAGTACACTACTCCAGACACCTGTCTGATTCACGCCTGTCTGAGTGGACTACTCCAGACACCTGTCTGATTCACGCCTGTCTGAGTGCACTACTCCAGACACCTGTCTGATTCACGCCTGTCTGAGTGGACTACTCCAGACACCTGTCTGATTCACGCCTGTCTGAGTGGACTACTCCAGACACCTGTCTGATTCATGCCTGTCTGAGTACACTACTCCAGACACCTGTCTGATTCACGCCTGTCTGAGTGGACTACTCCAGACACCTGTCTGATTCACGCCTGTCTGAGTGGACTACTCCAGACACCTGTCTGATTCACGCCTGTCTGAGTGGACTACTCCAGACACCTGTCTGATTCACGCCTGTCTGAGTGGACTACTCCAGACACCTGTCTGATTCACGCCTGTCTGAGTGGACTACTCCAGACACCTGTCTGATTCACGCCTGTCTGAGTGGACTACTCCAGACACCTGTCTGATTCACGCCTGTCTGAGTGGACTACTCCAGACACCTGTCTGATTCATGCCTGTCTGAGTACACTACTCCAGACACCTGTCTGATTCACGCCTGTCTGAGTGGACTACTCCAGACACCCATCTGATTCACACCTGTCTGAGTACACTAGTCCATTGCGGAGGCACACCAGTATCACCAGTAGTACATTTACCATCATTTATCATCTACAATGTTTGTTTGGTTACCGTAATTTATTGTAATGCATTCAATATATTATTATTACAGTCTTACCGTTGTCATTGTAGGAGTGGACACGTTGTTGCAGAGCGCACAACCTAGGATACACTTTTTTTCATTTCATTTGCGAGTTGTCAATTTATTAATTGTCTTTTGTTTGGAGCACCCCTGTCAATCTTGAGTAAGGACACGCACCTGATTACACATAGAAGTAGGCCTAGGTTTTTATATCCATTAAGAATGACAAGTTCCTTAACGTAGCCTATTTGAAAAATCTTTCCAGCTCTCCTTGCAGACAGGCCATGCGTAGCCAATGTGATTTATAATATATTTATTTTTATCATAATATTTCTACCTGCAGGCCGCAATGTTTTTATTTGATGGCTTTATGTAGGTTGGTTTTATGGCAATAGAAGTTAATTTTAGAATTTAATCATTTTCATTTAGATATAATTTTGATTAACCACATGACATTGATTTTGAGACATGAAGACTATTATAAATGAAATTGTTCCAACGACAATTTGCATATGAAAATCAGAAATGGCACGCAGATCAGTAGAACTGGAACGATAACTTGGCACTCCAAATGGAAAAGGTTGCCGACCGCTGGCGTAACCTATACTGGCAACTTCAGGAGCATAATGGCAGAATATGCTAAGGCCAGCAGCAGCAGGCAGAGGGAGGGCGGTAACAGGTTAATTTATTCTGGTTCGGCTATATTGATCTCTGGCTCCCTCTTTAATAATTTGTGTGTCTTCATTTTTAATCACGGCGCTTAAAGCATCAGACAAGTTCAGTAGCCAACATTTGGTAAATTTAATCAAACATAGGGTGTGTCTATATATGGAAAAATATACGTTTTAATATTTTGACCAATCGATTGGTCGAAAGAACAGACAACTCTCGGTCGACCAAGATTTCTTTTTTGTCAGGGACAGCCCTAGAAATTAGATCACCTGGCGTATGCTGCACAACAGTAAGTGACTCAAGGCTCCGGTCTCTTGTTGTGTGCTTGTAAACAAACAACTTGAGACGTGACAGGGCACTACCGTAAACTACATAATAATGTGACAAGTGAAATGAAGAACGCACTGTTCTTTATCATCTCCTAACGTATTGCACAACTTGACTGCAGGTATTTACTTAAAAAGTAGCTACAAATATTCAATTTTATATCTAAGAAATAGTTAACGGTATTGAAAAACCATCCCGTGGCTTCTTCCAAATACCCCGGTATAGGGTATATACGGTATACCGCCCAAGCCTAGTGTGTACAGCCCAGTACATCACTGGGGTTGAGCTTCCTGCCATCCAGGACCTCTATACCAGGCGGTGTCAGAGGAAGGCCCAGTACATCACTGGGGTTGAGCTCCCTGCCATCCAGGACCTCTATACCAGGCATTGTCAAAAGAAGGCCCTAAAAATGGTCAAAGACACCAGCCACCCTAGTCATAGACTGTTCTCTCTGCTACCGCAGTCAAAGCGATAGCGATGCACCAAGTCTGGAACCAACAGGATCCTGAAAAGCTTCAACCCCCAAGCCATAAGACTGCTAAATAGTTAACCAAATAGCTACCCCCTTTTGCACTAAGTATTTTGTCTCATCACATACACTGCTGCTACTGTTTAATATCTGTCGTTTTATTCCTAGTTATATGTACATATCCATCTCAAATACCTCGTACCCCTGTAACATGGACTAAGTACTGGTACCCTGTGTATATAGTTATCGTTACTCATTGTGGATTATTTTTCTATCATTCTCTCTGCATGGTTGGGAAGGGCCCGTAAGTAACCGGTTGTTTACGAAGCATGTGACAAATAATAACATTTGATTTGAGCGTACTGAAGGTCGGGTTGATAATGCTTCCCTGTAGATATTTGGTCTCAGATTACCTCAGACATAGGAACAAAAATCAGTGGACAACAGGTAAAGTAAATTGAAAGTATGTTTGTTTAACATTCTGACTTGTAATGGGACTTTCTGGACTGCTGAGCCTACATGTCAGAAACGAGAGTAAGTATTTCACGCTCAGATTCTAAGAGAGGCTAGCTAGGCCTATGTGAAGCTATAAATAAGGAAAATAAGGAAATAAGGATTAGCCACAATAGTGGAATTTGCAGTTCACCTTCAAAATAAAAGTCCCTTTTGAAAGTGATACAAATAGTGGAATCATGCCATATTTGGACTAAATGATACAAAACAAGGTTGGAATGTTATATAACTCCAACACAAAACAATAATTAGTTAATTTGACAAAATATGTTGAAATCGCACTGTGGATGTATTAGACTTCATAATTTGGGGGGGGGGGGGGGGGGGGGGCATAATTATGTTTCACTGTACTGCCTTTCCTATAGACTGTAGATCCATGAAATGGGGTATCAATCTACTCAGTGACACCCACAGAACACAACTGGACCATTTTATCGATCCACAATCCATAGGTAAGGCTGTACTCCTTAAGGCACGACAGGGACTGAAGAGAGACACAGAAATGATTTGAGATGTGGTTGGGATACGACTATGATATGTGGTTGTCTCTTAAGATGAAGGCACTAGCTGTGGGTCTCTCTGGATGGGAGCGTTTGTTGAATGGATCAATTGTAAATGTAGTGTTACAGTATGAAGTGCAATCGGAGAGTATACAGACACCTTTCCTTTTTCCACATTGTTACGTTTATTATAAAATGTATTAAATAAATACAAATCCTCATCAATCTACAAACAATACCCCATAATGACAAAGCAAAAACAGGTTAATAGATTTTTTTTTGCAAATTTATAGAAAACACAAATTTTACATTTACATAAGTATTCAGACCCTTTACTCAGTACTTTGTTGAAGCACATTTGGCAGCGATTACAGCCTCAAGTCTTCTTGGGTATGACGCTACAAGCTTGTCATACCTGTATTTGGGGAGTTTCTCCCATTCTTCTCTGCAGATCATCTCAAGCTCTGTCAGGTCTCTCCAGAGACGTTTAAATCGGGTTCAAGTCCAGGCTCTGGCTGGGCCACTCAAGGACATTCAGAGACTTGTTCCGAAGCCACTCCTGCATTGTCTTGGCTGTGTGCTTAGGGTTGTTGTCCTGTTGGAAGGTGAACCTTCGCCCCAGTCTGAGGTCCTGAGCGCTGTGGAGCAGGTTTTCATCAAGGATCTCTCTGTACTTTGCTCCGTTCATATTTCCCTCAATCCTGAATAGTCTCACAGTCCCTGCCGCTGAAAACCATACCACAGCATGATGCTGCCACCACCATGCTTCACTGTAGGGATGGTGCCAGGTTTCCTCCAGACGTGACACTTCGCATTCAGGCCAAAGAGTTGAATCGTGGATTCATCAGACCAGAGAATCTTGTTTCTCATGGACAGAGTCCTTTAGGTGCCTTTTGGCAAACTCCAAGCGGGCTGTCATGTGCCTTTTACAGAAGAGTGGCTTCCGTCTGGCCATTCTACCATAAAGGCCTGATTATTGGAGTGCTGCAAAGATGGTTGCCCTTCTGGAAGGTTCTCCCATCTCCATAGAGGAACTCTAGAGCTCTGTCAAAGTGACCATCGGGTTCTTGGTCACCTCCCTGACCAAGGTCATTCTCCCCCGATTGTTCAGTTTGGCCGGGCGGCCAGCTCTTGGAAGAGTCTTGGTGTTTTAAAACTTCTTCCATTTAAGAATGATTGAGGCCACTGTGTTCTTGGGGACCTTCACTGCTGCAGAAATGTATTGTTACCCTTCCCCAGCTCTGTGCCTAGAAACAATCCTGTCTCTGAGCTCGACGGACAATTCCTTCGACCTCATGGCTTAGTTTTTGCTCTGAAATGCACTGTCAACTGTGGGACCTTATATAGACAGGTATGTGCCTTTCCAGATCACGTCCAATCAATTGAATCTACCACAGGTGGACTCCAATCAAGTTGAAGAAACATCTCAAGGATGATCAATGGAAACAGGATGCACCTGAGCTCAATTTCAAGTCTCATAGCAAAGGGTCTGAATACTTATGTAAATAATGTTTCTGTTTTTTTATTTGTAATACATTTGCAAAAATTTCTAAAAACCTGTTTTCGCTTTCTCATTATGGGGTATTGCGTGTAGATTGATGACTAAAACATTTAATCAATTTTAGAATAAGGGTGTAACTTAAGAACATTTGGAACCCAGGAAGAGTAGCCGCTGCCTTGACAACAGCTAATTGGGGATCCTAATAAATACTAAAAATGTTCTTGTCAATATGCACAATAAGCTGACAGGGAGGTGATTTCCCACAGTCAAAGCCCGGAAATAAGAGCTACGACACTGATAGTTGTGTGTCACTGAGTAGACTGATACCTAAGGATTGTTGATCCATGAAATGGGGTAAGACTGTATAGTGCAATATAAGTATGCCCCCAATGCAATTCTTAAGTCTAATGCATCCAGTGCAATTTCAACTGATTTATTTATTTTTGTCAAATTAACAACATTTTATATTTTGTTGAATTTATATAACATTCCAACCTTGTCAAGCATTATCTAGTCCAAATATGGTATGATTCCACTATCTGTATACATTTGCATCACATTCAATTACATTCCACTATTGTGGCTAACCCTTTTTGTGGCCAGCTTCACATAGGTGCTAGATAGCTACCTAATCTCCATTATAAACTGGGTGGTTCGAGCCCTGAATGCTGATTGCCTGAAAACCGTGATATCAGACCGTGTAACATGGGTACAGCCAAAAAAGATTTGTACTGCTCTAATTACGTTGGTAAACAGTTTATAATAGCAACAAGGCACCTCTGGGGTTTGTGGTATTTGGCCAATATACCACGGCTAAGGGCTGTGTCCAGGCACTACGGTCTGAGGTTAACACAGGTTTAGGAGATTCTATACGTTTTATTCTATGCGAACATTAGCTGTATTAATTACGAAGCCATCGTGATTTTAATGATTACATAAATTCAATGTAACTCACAAAAAGTGACGTCAGCTGATGAAGATTATCTCATAGAACCAAACGTATTATATCTCCTAAATTTGTGTTTAACACAGACCTGATTTTCGGCGTTAATCCAAAAACGCATTTATTTTCCTCATAGGCTTTGTCCAACGAACGAACCATGGCAGACTTAGTGCCTACAAAAGTTCGCCATTACTATTTAATCACTATACCAAGTTCCCTAGAAGAGGTTTCTTACCTCACTTTATTGGGGAAGTAACGGAGCTTCTTCTGAGGTCTCGCCTGTGAAAAAGATAGATTGACATTTTGCATGAGTGATTGTCAGCTGGGATAGCTAGCAAGTTAGCTAACTAAAGTCAGTCAGGTAGCTAACGTTAGCTACTTTTTCACTGCATACGGTACATTATTATGTAACGTGTGTTTGCTAGCAAAACGTAGCTTCTTCGTTCCTTAGCTAGCTAGCTAGTTACAACGAAAATACATAGTTACCAGATGTGGGTATTTGGAGTCCATTTCTGTCCGTGTACACTCAGCTATCTGTCTGTATTTAGTCCGCTAGCTTGGTGATACATCGGTGTGGCTACCTAGCGTAGCACAGAGATACCGCCATTTCTCCCAATTATTGGAAAAACGAATGTTTTTATTTGCACGCAGAAACTAAACAGTTAGACACACGTATCCTGAGTTCGTGTTTGTGGAGAAAAAATATATATATAGCTAATGTTCACAAGACCGCTAACGTTAGCAAAACAAAGACGTTCTTAACATAACATACTTTTTCCCGCGCATCTTTACGAGATGGAAACCTCCAATCCCCAGACAGGACCCATCTGCCCATGCGTCGTCAGACTGCGCGGTGCATTCTGGGACGTTCTCCTCCAACGGAAGTCATAGAGGCTCAAATAAGAACGACATTAACCGTGAATTACGTCACCAAGAAGTACAACATTACAAATATTTTTTCCAAGAAGTACAACATTACAAATATTTTTTACAAGATGTTAGATAATTAATGTGTTCTCTGTAATATCGTGTAGATTTGAAATTCGTGACATTACGTACTTTCGAGGAAACATAACCTTAGTTTAGCAAATACTTTTTCCTATTACTTTTCTGCTGGGATTCTTATCTCTTCCTTTTGTAATATATCTATTCTTCTTCTTCTTCTGTATTATAGACGTCCGCAAACCATTCTTAAAAGTGCATGCCGCCACCGACTGTACGGTTGGTAAAATATAGAAAAAATATCAATTGAACGAAAGCGGGGAAAACCCTACATTCAAAATACAAAAATATCACATTTTTTTATACTTAAAAATAAAAACATCATACTCCTAAAGTCACATTGCTGTTTGTGCTGTGCAGTTTATGATAACTGCAATAAATGCTACAAAGTCCACCTTTTTCACATAATATATCAGGATCCGTTGAACATTCACTGGTGCAGGCTCAATTACACTTACACTCGCTCCATCCACACTTCTCACCGCCTCCAGATGCACTCTATATACAGGGCATGGTGTATAGTATATTGATATGAGGGCATGGTGTATAGAATATAGATATGAGGGCATGGTGTATAAATCAAATCAAATCAAATTTTATTGGTCACATGCGCCGAATACAACAGGTGCAGACATTACAGTGAAATGCTTACTTACAGCCCTTAACCAACAGTGCATTTATTTTAAACAAAAAAAGTAAAAATAAAACAACAACAAAAAAAGTGTTGAGAAAAAAAGAGCAGAAGTAAAATAAAGTGACAGTAGGGAGGCTATATATACAGGGGGGTACCGTTGCAGAGTCAATGTGCGGGGGCACCAGCTAGTTGAGGTAGTTGAGGTAATATGTACATGTGGGTAGAGTTAAAGTGACTATGCATAAATACTTAACAGAGTAGCAGCAGCGTAAAAAGGATGGGGTGGGGGGGCAGTGCAAATAGTCCGGGTAGCCATGATTAGCTGTTCAGGAGTCTTATGGCTTGGGGGTAGAAGCTGTTGAGAAGTCTTTTGGACCTAGACTTGGCACTCCGGTACCGCTTGCCGTGCGGTAGCAGAGAGAACAGTCTATGACTAGGGTGGCTGGAGTCTTTGACAATTTTGAGGGCCTTCCTCTGACACCGCCTGGTATAGAGGTCCTGGATGGCAGGAAGCTTTGCCCCAGTGATGTACTGGGCCGTACGCACTACCCTCTGTAGTGCCTTGCGGTCGGAGGCCAAGCAGTTGCCATACCAGGCGGTGATGCAACCAGTCAGGATGCTCTCGATGGTGCAGCTGTAGAATTTTTTGAGGATCTGAGGACCCATGCCAAATCTTTTTAGTCTCCTGAGGGGGAATAGGCTTTGTCGTGCCCTCTTCACGACTGTCTTGGTGTGTTTGGACCATGATAGTTCGTTGGTGATGTGGACACCAAGGAACTTGAAGCTCTCAACCTGTTCCACTACAGCCCCGTCGATGAGAATGGGGGCGTGCTCAGTCCTCTTTTTTTTCCTGTAGTCCACAATCATCTCCTTTGTCTTGGTCACGTTGAGGGAGAGGTTGTTGTCCTGGCACCACACGGCCAGATCTCTGACCTCCTCCCTATAGGCTGTCTCATCGTTGTCGGTGAACCGGCCTACCACTGTTGTGTCGTCGGCAAACTTAATGATGGTGTTGGAGTCGTGCCTGGCCATGCAGTCATGGGTGAACAGAGAGTACAGGAGGGGACTGAGCACGCACCCCTGAGGGGCCCCCGTGTTGAGGATCAGTGTGGCAGATGTGTTGTTACCTACCCTTACCACCTGGGGGCGGCCCGTCAGGAAGTCCAGGATCCAGTTGCAGAGGGAGGTGTTTAGTCCCAGGATCCTTAGCTTAGTGATGAGCTTAGAGGGCACTATGGTGTTGAATGCTGAGCTGTAGTCAATGAATAGCATTCTCACGTAGGTGTTCCTCTTGTCCAGGTGGGAAAGGGCAGTGTGGAGTGCAATAGAGATTGCATCATCTGTGGATCTGTTGGGGCGGTATGCAAATTGGAGTGGGTCTAGGGTTTCTGGGATAATGCTGTTGATGTGAGCCATGACCAGCCTTTCAAAGCACTTCATGGCTACAGACGTCAGTGCTACGGGTCGGTAGTCATTTAGGCAGGTTATCTTAGAGTCCTTGGGCACGGGGACTATGGTGGTCTGCTTGAAACATGTTGGTATTACAGACTCAGTCAGGGACATGTTGAAAATGTCAGTGAAGACACTTGCCAGTTGGTCAGCACATGCTCGGAGTACACGTCCTGGTAATCCGTCTGGCCCTGCGGCCTTGTGAATGTTGACCTGCTTAAAAGTCTTACTCACATCGGCTACGGAGAGCGTGATCACATAGTCATCCGGAACAGCTGGTGCTCTCATGCATGCTTCAGTGTTGCTTGCCTCGAAGCGAGCATAGAAGTGGTTTAGCTCGTCTGGTAGGCTTGTGTCACTGGGCAGCTCGCGGCTGTGCTTCCCTTTGTAGTCTGTAATAGTTTTCAAGCCCTGCCACATCCGACGAGCGTCAGAGCCAGTGTAGTACGATTCAATCTTAGACCTGTATTGACTCTTTGCCTGTTTGATGGTTCGTCGGAGGTCATAGCGGGATTTCTTATAAGCGTCCGGGTTAGAGTCCCGTTCCTTGAAAGCGGCAGCTCTACCCTTTAGCTCAGTGCGGATGTTTCCTGTAATCCATGGCTTCTGGTTGGGGTATGTACGTACGGTCACTGTGGGGACGACATCATCGATGCACTTATTGATGAAGCCAGTGACTGATGTGGTGTACTCCTCAATGCTGTCTGAAGAATCCCGGAACATGTTCCAGTCTGTGCTAGCAAAACAGTCCTGTAGCTTAGCATCTGCGTCATCTGACCACTTTTTTATTAACCGAGTCACTGGTGCTTCCTGCTTTAGTTTTTGCTTATAAGCAGGAATCAGGAGGATAGAGTTATGGTCAGATTTGCCAAATGGAGGGCGAGGGAGAGCTTTGTATGCGTCTCTGTGTGTGGAGTAAAGGTGGTCTAGAGTTTTTTCCCCTCTGGTTGCACATTTAACATGCTGGTAGAAATTAGGTAGAACGGATTTAAGTTTCCCTGCATTAAAGTCCCCGGCCACTAGGAGCGCTGCATCTGGATGAGCGTTTTCCTGTTGATTAATGGCCTTGTACAACTCATTCAGTGCAATCTTAATGCCAGCATTGGTTTGTGGTGGTAAATAGACAGCTATGAAAAATATAGATGAAAACTCTCTTGGTAAATAGTGTGGTCTACAGCTTATCATAAGATACTCTACCTCAGGCGAGCAAAACCTCGAGACTTCCTTAGTATTTGATTTTGTGCACCAGCTGTTGTTTACAAATATACACAGACCGCCACCCCTTGTCTTACCGGAGTCAGCCGTTCTGTCCTGCCGATGTAGCGTATAGCCTGCTAGCTGAATGTTATCATTGTCGTCGTTCAGCCACGACTCGGTGAAACATAAGATATAACAGTTTTTAATGTCCCGTTGGTAGGATAACCGTAATCTTAAGTCGTCCACTTTATTTTCAAAAGATTGAACGTTGGCTAATAGGATTGATGGAAGAGGCAGTTTACTCGCTCGCCGTCGGATCCTTACAAGGCACCCCAATCTACGTCCACGATATCTCTGTCTCTTCCTCACGCGAATGACGGGGATTTGGGCCTTGTCGGGTGTCTGTATGATATTCTTCGCGGCCGCCTCGTTGAAGAAAAAATCTTCGTCCAATACGAGGTGAGTAATCGCTGTCCTGATATCCAGAAGCTCTTTTTGGTTATAAGAGACGATGGCAGAAACATTATGTACAAAATAAATTACAAATAACGCGGAAAAACACACATAATAGTACAATTGGTTAGAGGGCTGTAAAACGGCAGCCATCTTCTCCGGCGCTGTTCTACTCTACCTACAGCGTTATTCCTCTCTCCTACAGTGTCCATCACAATTACATGCACATGGCTAATTATGCAAATTAGCTGATTACGTCATTTAGCGACTTTTAGGACAGCCAATAGCTACTTTCCTTACTGAGGAGTTGGCAACGCACTGCCCCAATGCTACACATCCCCTTTGTCTCATGCCCTGGAACCTCCCTCCTACATACTGCTGCCACACACCCATAGGTTTGACAATATGACGAGCAACCCATAAAAAAAGACCGTGAACAAATCGTTAGGACCAATGAGAGTAGAGCTACTGAGTTGGGACGCGCATTGAGTAGGCAGCCATATTGGATTTTCTTGCCGGTGATGTCGGTGGAACCGGGACCACGTTATACCTCCAAAGGATCCCGGATTGCACAGGGGGCGTTGCAGGGAAAGAAGAAGGGCTCTACACGAGTTCAGGTTGCCTTACTATGCGCCGGCTCAATAAAAGATGTTAGACAAAGTTACAAAGTTTTTTTTTTTTTTTACTTTGCCTATTCTGTGTATGTGGGGGCACTTTAAACAGAGGTCACTCCGGTGAATTAGTGCCTGTACTGTACATTGACATGGGACTTGAAAGAGGCACCTTTCAGAATTAAAATCCATGTTTATTTGGCGAAACTGTGGTGCAAAAGAATAAACTGAAATCAACTTTATGATATCGTAACATTGGATGTTAATGGTCAGTTTGTGTTATTTCACTAAATATGATTTGTTTAGAATTGGTTATAGATGGGTTTTGTTATTCCATTCAGGCATTCAGGCAGGGCAGGTATTTATTGTGTTGATCGTGGAGGACCTTGTAGTCCACTATGGCGGCGCACGATGGAACTTTAAACTGTGAGGACTTTTCAATGTTTCAGGTAATACTGGTGGCATCTTTTTTGTATTCCAAGAAGAGCATTTTAGTATGACATTCACGACAACCGATAAACACTGATAATTGTCAAGCTCTGTGTGGTGATCGGATTGAATAAGTGACCCCAGCTGGCATGGACCAAGGGGACCAGGGTGGACATTGATCGTGGAGAAGATGGCGGAAACGGAGGTTTTATTTGAAACTGTTAGTCAGTCGGGTGAAGTTAATGGTACAGAAAGGGAGAGTGAGAGGGTTACCATGGCGAAGAAAAAAGGAAACGAGAAGTAAAACTGTCGTGGAAAATAGGAAACCGCGACTCGTTTTTAGTCTTAGTGAGGGTTTTGGATCAATGCTATTTGGGAAATCCGTTTAATGTCTCCAGGAAAATCTGGAATGTGTTGGAGGAAAGTGTGGAGTCCGTGAGTCACAAGAAGTGGTTTTATTTAGATTTGTGTGTCTGCGGAGCAGAAGAAGCGTGTTTTAAGACTTAAAGATATCTGAGTGGAATGTTTCCTGCATGGGTTTTCGTAACCGGGCGCATATCACGGGGGTTATTTCTGGGTCGATGGAGTGGTTGGTGCACGTCTGACCTGTATGGTGGACGGAGAAACCAAATTCACTTCATCCCTACCACTGTTCTTTGATTAATGCTGCAATTGTGGAGGTGAAAACATGGCTGACATTGAATTAATATAAAATATATTTGGCTGTGAGTGGTGGAAGAAAAAAAATCAGCCTCAGCGAATATTATTTGAATAAGTCAATTATATTTTCTGTACAAGGGTGATCACTAGTGTCTTGTTAGGAATTTTCAAATCTGACCTCTGGCCGCGTATGGAAATTATTTCCAGTTAAACTGCAGTACCGAAGCAAAACTGTTGGAGCAGTCTATACTTGAACCCTGGCCCTTTGGTCGACACCGGTGTAAATCAGTGGTGCATCGCAACACCTCAAACCAATAAAATGTGTTGCTTGGGTGTCGCTTCAATGGTGCTCACCAGACTAGTGATGGAGGAACAACAGCGAGGACTAAACATGCCAACAAAACAACCACTGATGACAAAACATTTTAGCATGTTTGCAGCACGCTGGTTTAAACTGATTTCTGTTATTTCCAGATGAGCTAAAGCTACAGTGCCGGACATATCAACATGTTTATTGGCTGTAAAGGCTAGCATGAGGGACAAGAAGCAGCTAACTAGCCACAATGAGGTTTGTTTTGAGAAAAGTAAGCTAACCTTGCAAGCTACCTAGGTATAACTTACTAGCTAGTTCAATTTCTCTCACGATTATATAGCCAACAAAATGTTTATAAAAACAGCATATTGTTGACCTAAAAGGTTAGCTGTGTTAGCCCAGTCGCTAGCTTATCCAGGGTCAGTAATGCATAGAGCCACCGTCTATGGGAACAACTGCAATCATTTTGCAAGCAACTTAATTAAATAAAATGAACCTCATATTAGCTGTAAGGCTCGTCTCCTGTAGCCTGACTCGTCTCCTGTAGCCTGACTCGTCTCCTGGTAGCCTGACTCGTCTCCTGGTAGCCTGACTCGTCTCCTGGTAGCCTGACTCGTCTCCTGGTAGCCTGACTCGTCTCCTGGTAGCCTGACTCGTCTCCTGGTAGCCTGACTCGTCTCCTGGTAGCCTGACTCGTCTCCTGGTAGCCTGACTCGTCTCCTGGTCTCCTGACTCGTCTCCTGGTCTCCTAACTCGTCTCCTGGTCTCCTAACTCGTCTCCTGGTCTCCTAACTCGTCTCCTGGTCTCCTAACTGGTCTCCTGGTAGCCTAACTCGTCTCCTAACTCGTCTCCTGTAGCCTAACTCGTCTCCTAACTTGTCTCCTGTAGCCTAACTCGTCTCCTAACTCGTCTCCTTATTTTCATCCTGTACCTACCAAGGGTTGAATTGCACTAAACCATTTTGGAGATGGATCAATATTTACGTAATTTTATTTAACCAGGCAAGTCAGTTAAGAACAAATTCTTATTTACAATGACGGCCTACACCGGCCAAACCCGGACGACGCTGGGCCATTTGTGCGCCGCCCTATGGGACTCCCAATCACGGCCGGTTGTGATACAGCCTGGAATTGAACCAGGGGGTCTGTAGTGACGCCTCAAGCACTGAGATGCAGTGCCTTAGACCGCTGCGCCGCTCGGGTACTTGGAGGAAAATGGTGGAGGGTCATGCTTTTTAAATTTGTCAAGGAAGGGTTTATTATTTTTTAAATTCTAGTCCAGAGGAGGGTCCCGGAATTTATGAAAATAATTAGGCTATGTGTGCCCCTCATCTGTAAATATAGGCTATTTAGTGTGGCCTCAATCAAATGATCTATAGGCTATAGCAGTGGTCACCAACCAGTCGATTGACTGGTCGATCTCCAAGGCATTCCTGGTCGATCACCAAACATTTCTGTAAAAAACCCAATGATAAAGCCTTGTGTTCCTATTATTTATTTAGTTGTTTGGCGCTGTTGGTGGTAGGTGCACTTGATTCAGCAGCCCTGGTGCCAGGAAGGCAAAGTGTTCTCATCTTGATTCAGCAGCCCTGGTGCCAGGAAGGCAAAGTGTTCCCATCTGGATTCAGCAGCCCTGGTGCCAGGAAGGCAAAGTGTTCTCATCTTGATTCAGCAGCCCTGGTGCCAGGAAGGCAAAGTGTTCCCAGCTTGATTCAGCAGCCCTGGTGCCAGGAAGGCAACGTGTTCTCATTTTGTGTGTGAAGGTAGAACTCTGCCTACCTGGCAGGCCCAGAGAGCAAATCAAGTGCACCTATAGGCCTACCGCTGGCCAATCAGATTGCTCAGATCACTGTGTCTGCACAGTTTCCTTCAGCTATAGACCTTAAATGCCTTGAACATACAGCAAAGTTAATTCTGTGAGATTTCAAAACTTTTAAAACCACGACTAGAGACTCAACAAATATAGCAAAGAGCTGCTGTTTTTATGAGTAAGGTCACGTTTAAGTTGGTCAGCTGTCAACACTTTGTTCAACACCTTTAAAGCATAAAATGTGCTTTCTCCTTACTTCCACTCAAGCTACAACCAGCACTGCAGCTGTAATGAATGAGTATAGCAAAGTGTTACGAGACGCTTGCGTTGTTGTTATTAGGGGCTTGTCTCTTTTAATATCGAGGAATATTTAACTTCCTTTGGTCATAGGAGTAACAACATGAATTGGTGCGTGAGGCAGAAATAAAGCAGTGCGACTTGAGTTTCGCCATCAGCTGGAAGACTGTCCCCTTTTCTCAGTGGAGGGAAGGAGGGAGAGAGGAGGGACGGTGAGTCAGGTGAGAGGCAGCCTCACCGCTGCTCCCCTCAAACTGACCATCAGATGCAGGCCATCAGTCCAGTAAAAATAAATATTTAAAAAATGATGTATTATGCTCACTCAGCTGTGCCTCACACAAGTAATACAACAAATGATCTATTACCAGTGTGATCAGACACCTAATTTTTTAAAATATAATTTCAAAATTGGCGGCGGCAGGTAGCTTAGTGGTTAAGAGCATTGTGCCAGTAACCGAAAGGTCGCTGGTTCTAATCCCCGAGCTGACTAGGTGAAAAATCTGTCGATGTGCCCTCGAGCAAGGCACTTAACCCTAATTGCTCCTGTAAGTCGCTCTGGATAAGAGCGTCTGCTAAATGACTAAAATGTAAATGTAAAATGGTCTGAGGAGCAACATTGGCAGGTCAATTCAAGCGTAGCCAATCTGCAGTGATGATATACTGGACCTATAGCCTACTACACAAACCTCACTGCTACATAACTGTTTTAAACGGTTCATGTTACATTGGTTTATGTTTATAAACAATCTGAGCGGTAGATTAGGACTCAAGGTGATTTTTACTCAAAAGGTTGGTGACCTGTTGGCTTAACCAATGGCTGTGTAGGCCTATGGTGGCAGTTCAGGAGGAGAGTCAAAGGCTTCTTCCGAAAATACATTTTGATTAGGCCTAATCTTTCGCTTGTGGACAAGCCTATTGCCTCTGTTCTGTTTGAGAAGGAGGACTGGAGGTCAACTTTTAATACACTATGTTCCCAAAAGTATGTGGACACCCCTTCAAATTAGTGGATTCGGCTATTTTAACCTCACCAATTGCTGACAGGTGTATTAAAATCGAGCACACAGACATTCAATCTCCATAGACAAACATTGGCAGTAGAATGGCCTTACTGAAGAGCTCAGCGACTTTCAACGTGGCACCGTCATAGGATGCCACCTTTCCAACAAGTCAGTTCGTCAGATTTCTGCCCTGCTAGAGCTAGACATAGACATGTCTTATTTGGGCAGAAAGCTTAAATTCTTGTTAATCTAACTGCACTGTCCAATTTATAGTAGCTATTACAGTGAAAAAATACCATGCTATTGTTTGAGGAGAGTGTACAACAACAACAACAAAAAACGTATCACGGCAACTGGTTTGATACATTCACCTCTGAAGGTAAATAATGTACTTACATTCAGTAATCTTGCTCTGATTTGTCATCTTGAGGGTCCCCGAGATAAAATGTAGCATTGTTTTGTTTGATAAAATCAATTTTTATATTCAAATGTAGGAACTGGGTTCTACAGTTTGAACCCCTGCTGTCTCTGGCTCCACACCCACCCTGCCCGGCCATCTAGATGTGTGAAAGTTAGTGTATAAGCAACTGATCCATCATGTATGACATTCCTGGTAGTGTGTAAACTTACAAAAATGATATGGTAATACAAAATGTATGTTCTCTATAGTTATGTACTTGGAAATGTATCAATTGACCATTTCGGCACATTTTGGCAGACTTGATAAAAAATAGTCCAGTATTGCAATGCTTCACTGGATCAATCTGAAACGTTGCACACACTGCTGCCATCTAGTGGCCAGAATCTAAATTGCGCCTAAACTGCGATATTATATTGTGGCCTTTCTCTTGCATTTCAAAGATGGAACACAAAAATAAATAGAAAACGTATGTTTCTTTGTTTGTATTATCTTTTACCAGATCTAATGTGTTATATTCTCCTACATTTAATTTCACATTTCCACAAACTTCAAAGTGTTTCCTTTCAAATGGTATCAAGAATATGCATATCCTTGCTTCAGGTCCTGAGCTACAGGCAGTTAGATTTGGGTATGTCATTTTAGGCCCCATGGATTGATGAAGAACTGAGACGGGGCAAAAGGAGGGGCTAATAAGTCTGGCTGCACATCTGACTGGCTGACTTACTGCAAATTGAGAAATTATGTGACTAAACTCAACAAAAAGAAGAAGAAACTGTTATGAAACCAAGATCAATGATATAGAGAATTATGGAAAAAAAACTTTGGAGTACTTTAAATGAAATGATGGGCAGAAAGACTAATTCAACTCCATCTTTTCATCGAAACAGATGGCTTATTCACCATTTGATGTCAGAGTGGTGAATAAAATGATTATCGATCAATAATGACAAACCTCCTGGCATTGACAACTTAGATGGAAAGCTACTGAGGATGGTAGCTGACTCTATAGCCACTCCTATCTGTCATATCTTTAATCTGAGCCTAGAGGAAAGTCTTTGTCCTCAGGCCTGGAGGGAAGCCAAAGTAATTCCACCACCCAGGAGTGGTAAAGCTGCCTTTACTGGTTCTAACAGCAGACATGTCAGCATGCTGCCAGCTCTTAGCAAACTGTTGGAAAAAATTGTGTTTGACCAAATGCAATGCGATTTCTCTGTAAACTAATTAACAACAGACTTTCAGCATGCTTATAGAGAATGGCACTCAACATGTACTGCACTGACACAAATTACTGATCATTGGTTGAAAGAAATTGATAATAAGAAGATTGTGGGAGCTGTACTGTTAGATTTCAGTGCAGCCTTTGACATTATAGACCATAACCTGTTGTTGAGAAAATGTATGTGTTATGGCTTTTCAACGTCTGTCATATTGTGGATTCAGAGCTATCTATCTAATAGAACTGTGTTGGCCCCCAGGTGTTGGCCGTCAGGTGTTGGCCCCCAGGTGTTGGCCCCCAGGTGTTGGCCGTCAGGTGTTGGCCCCCAGGTGTTGGCCCCCAGGTGTTGGCCCCCAGGTGTTGGCCGTCAGGTGTTGGCCGTCAGGTGTTGGCCATCAGGTGTGGGCCCCCAGGTGTTGGGCGTCAGCTGCTCTGCAGCCAGTCACTGCTCACTGTGTCCTCCAGCCTGGCCCATGGGGCGCTGCAGAACTATCCACAGTTGCTTGGTCAGGTCGTCCGACAGGTCCTGCACCTTGCCAACGTAGTTTTGAATGAGGAAAAATGAATGGTGGAAAAACGATTTCAACCATTTCCTTGTCCGACCGCTAGGTTTTATGGGTATTATGGACACCTCCACTGTGGGGCTCTATATAGGCACTGCTAATAGTTTGAGAATATAAAAACATCTATTCAATGCAAATAGGTCCAATGTAACATCATGATTTGTGATCACGGATGCTTATGAAACTAGTATTTTAAGTCATTTTCCGTGATCGGACAAAAAAATTCAGCTGCCAGGACGCATCTCTAAACAACTCAGCTGCCAGGACGAAATTCAACATGACTCAATTGGATAGTTCAGCTATCTATCAAGAAATGGGCGGGTTGTAACTTGATCCTACTGCTACAATTGGATAGAGCGAGGCTGTAACTCCGCTCCCTTTCACATCTCTCTCCATCACAATATATCTTGGGGCTGTTCACTGCTATTATGAGAAATAGGTCAATGGCATGATATTTGCTACCAAGCCATGAATGTGCATCATCTCTAACAAGGTGAGCGAGGGTAGGAATAAAGATAAAACGATCTGTCTGAATGACTGAGAAGCGAGAACGCACTCTACAGCTTTCTTGGTCCATAAACATGCAGGAAGATTCTTAGGTAGCTAAACCTATCGAGATAAATAGTAATGGCGTCTTTTTCTAGGCACTAACTCTGCCATGGTTCGTTGGACAAAGCCAATGAGGAAAATCAATGGCGTTTTTGTAGGGTCTGTGGTAAAGACAAGCTTAGGAGATGGTTCTATGAGAATCTTCATCAGCTTACATCACTTTGTGAATTTTTAAGAATTTCTGTAATAAATACAAATGAATAAAGGTCATGTTAAACCTTTTAACCTCCAGACCGTCTGTGTTTATTCCAAAATCCTATTCTTTCCCCGTAAATTGTTCCCCATGGGATGGCTGAACGAACCAGGTTTTAGGACTACAAGCTGGCGAGCTCTATTGCCAACCTTTTATCTAGCCAGCTAGCTAGCATAGTAGCTAATATAGCTAGCTAGGTAACACCCCAGATGCATAGTAGCTAATATAGCTAGCTAGGTCACACCACAGATGCATAGTAGCTAATATAGCTAGCTAGGTCACACCACAGATGCATAGTAGCTAATATAGCTAGCTAGATAACACCACAGATGCATAGTAGCTAATATAGCTAGCTAGGTAACACCACAGATGCATTGTAGCTAATATAGCTAGCTAGATAACACCACAGATGAAAGGGTTCGTTATCGTAATCTTTGCTAACAGGTCACATAGCTATCTACTTAGCTAGCTTGCTTATTGCAAACATGTCTGGGCACGTCGACATGAGCCTTATTATTAGTGAATTAAATAGACTAATATTTGCAACAGGAGTTTGAGTTTGGTCACTGTGTCAATTAATCATTTTCTCAATACTGCACCTTTCTGTTGGAGAATGAGCTAGCTTGCTGTGGCTGATTTTCCCAGCTAGCACAGTATTGTGCTCGTTGCTCAGGCGGTGAGTGGCGGCTGGTTTGCTATGTTTAGGGACTATCGACAAAGCCAATAGAGAAGGGCCAAACAGGACAATGACCCCAAGCAACTCTTGAATGGCTGCAGAACAAGAATGTGAAAGTCCTTGAGTGGCCCAGCCAAAGCCCAGGCTCACTATACTAGACAATCTTTGGTTCAATGTGCAGAATTTGGACATGACAATGGCACCAGATTCACTCGGCATCTTCCCTAACCTAAAGACAGGCAGATGGCGATTTCGAGTCGTTTCATCTTACCGTCCAAAGGCATTGTATGCAGCCAGCTATAATACTACAATCTGATTGGCTAAACACGAAACTCAACATCCGGGACTAGCATTCCTAGGTATTAGCCACTCTAGCATGGTGGTGTTTCAAGAAAGTAGAGCGTAATAAATAAATAGCTAAGGAGGAAATCAAAACCTTTATAGCCTGAATGGAGAATGTTTTATGTATGAACCGGTCCATGGGGGATACGAATGTATTGCCAGCTGCATACAGTACAATGCCTTAGGATGGAAAGATGAAACTACTCCATTTCCATCTGCTTTCCTTTGGGCTACGTCTTCCCTTGCTTTGAATGCTGAATACACTCGGCTATTTGAGCAATGTGATGCTATTCTGCCTCAGATTGTGCAACGTGCATAAAAGAATGGTCAGGTGACACATTATTTACACGCGTCACACTGTACCATTATACAGCTAGCTATGTAGCCTAATGTCTGTCAGCTAGCTATGTAGCCTAATGTCTGTCAGTTAGCTATGTAGCCTAATGTCTGTCAGCTAGCTATGTAGCCTAATGTCTGTCAGTTAGCTATGTAGCCTAATGTCTGTCAGCTAGCTATGTAGCCTAATGTCTGTCAGTTAGCTATGATTTTTACACATTAATTCACGCTTTTAAGGAAGAGAGTACAGCACTGTGTGTTTGAGTTAGCTAGGGTCAGTGGATGTTTCACACCCCAGATATTCAGTGCCTTCGGAAAGTATTCAGACCCCTAGACCTTTTCCACATGTTGTTACGTTACAGCCTTATTCTAAAATGGAGTAAATAAATAACAATCCTCATCAATACCCCATAATGACAAAGCGAAAACCGGTTTTTAGAAATGTTTGCAAATGTATAAACATTTTTTAAAACCTTATTTACATTAGTATTCAGACCCTTTGATCATTTACATTTTAGCAGACGCTCTTATCCAGAGCGACTTACAGTTAGTGAATACATACATATTTGTATTTATTTTTCATACTGGCCCCCCGCGGGAATCGAACCCACAACCCTGGCGTTGCAAACACCATGCTCTACCAACATCCCTGCCGGCCATTCCCTCCCCTACCCTGGACGACGCTGGGCCAATTATGCGCCGCCCCATGGGTCTCCCGGTCACGGCCGGCTACGACAGAGCCTGGATTCGAACCAGGATCTCTAGTGGCACAGCTAGCACTGCGATGCAGTGCCTTAGACCACTGCGCCACTCGGGAGGATATCCTTGAGATGTTTCTTCAACTTGATTGGAGTCCACCTGTGGTAGATTTTATTGATTGGACATGATTTGGAAAGGCACACACCTGTCTATATAAGGTCCCACAGTTGACAGTGCATGTCAGAGCAAAAACCAAGCCATAAGGTCGAAGGAATTGTCTGTAGAGCTCCGAGACAGGATCGTGTCGAGGCACAGATCTGGGGAAGGGTACCAAAACATTTCTGCAGCATTGAAGGTCCCCAAGAACACAGTGACCTCCATCATTCTTAAATGGAATAAGTTTGGAACCACCAACATTCACCCTAGCGCTGGTCGCCCGGCCAAACTGAGCAATCGCGGGAGAAGGGCCTTGGTCAGGGAGGTGATGGTCACTCTGACAGAGCTCTAGAGTTCCTCTGTGGAGATGGGAGAACCTTTCAAAAAGACAACCATCATCTCTGCAGCACTCCACCTTTATGGTAGAGTGGCCAGACGGAAGCCACTCCTCAGTAAAATGGTGTTTGCCAAAAGGCACCTAAAGACTCTCAGACAATGAGAAACAAGATTCTCTGGTCTGATGAAACCAAGATTGAACTCTTTGTCCTGAATGCCAAACGTCACGTCTGGAGGAAACCTGGCACCATCCCTACGGCGAAGCGTGGTGGTGGCAGCATCATGCTGTGGGGATGTTTTTCAGCGGCAGGGACTGGGAGACTAGACAGGATCGAGGGAAAGATGAACGGAGCAAAGTACAGAGATCCTTGATGAAAACCTGCTCCAGAGCGCTCAGAACCTCAAACTGGGGCGAAGGTTCATCTTCCAACAGGACAATGACCCTAAGCACACAGCCAAGACAACGCAGGAGTGGCTTTGGGACAAGTCTCTGAATGTCCTTGAGTGGCCCAGCCAGAGCCCGGACTTGAACCCGATCGAACATCTCTGGAGAGACCTGAAAATAGCTGTGCAGCGACGCTCCCCATCCAACCTGACAGAGCTTGAGAGGATCTGCAGAGAAGAATGGGAGAAACTCCCCAAATACAGGTGTGGCAAGCTTGTAGCGTCATACCCAAGAAGTCTCGAGGCTGTAATCGCTGCCAAAGGTGCTTCAACAAAGTACTAAGTAAAGGGTGTGAATATTTTTTAAATATTTTTTTATATACATTTGCAAAAAGGTCTAAACCAGTTTTTGCTTCGTCATTATTCGTTATTAAGAACCCCCCCCCCCCCCCCCCCCTTAGAATAAGGCTGTAATGTGGAAAAAGTAACGGGGTTTGAATACTTTCCGAATGCTCTGTAGTCAGAGCATGATAACCTGTTTCTTGGCAGACTGGGAACAAAAATCATCTCTGGGATTTTTCCTTGAGGCCCCCAGTTTTTGCCAGATAATGATACTTTTGCGTGAAAAAAAACAAGTTGCACAGGCCCACAGGGCTAAAAAATGGACCAGCGCATCTGGCATTTGCCAGAAATGCTAGATGGCCGCCCCTGGGTCTAAGGACAGTGTCTCAAGTCAGTAACAGTGATCAGAAAAGGTGGGGTAGCAGAACCCCACCTTCTGTCTGTGCCTCAGTTGGCCTCATGAGTAGAGAGATCCACTCTGAAGATCTGAACTGTGCTCTATTGTCTGACTGTCTGACTGTCTGTCCCTCCCTCCCTAACCCCCAGGAGGTTCTGAAGGTGATGCGTAACATAGATGACCGTATCGTCCATTCTCTCAACACCACCGTGCCGACTGTCTCCTTCTCAGGCAGAGTGGACGCCTCCCAGACATGCAGACAGCTCTATGAGTCTGTGAGTCTCACGGTATTCCTTTAACCTCTCCTCTCCACAGTATACCTTTAACCTCTCCTCCACACAGTATACCTTTAACCTCTCCTCTCCTCCACACAGTATACCTTTAACCTCTCCTCTACACAGTATACCTTTACCTCTCCTCTACACAGCATACCTTTAACCTCTCCTCTACACAGTATACCTTTACCTCTCCTCTACACAGCATACCTTTAACCTCTCCTCTACACAGTATACCTTTAACCTCTCCTCTACACAGTATACCTTTAACCTCTCCTCTACACAGTATACCTTTAACCTCTCCTCTCCTCTACACAGTATACCTTTAACCTCTCCTCTCCTCTACACAGTATACCTTTAACCTCTCCTCTCCTCTACACAGTATACCTTTAACCTCTCCTCTCCTCCACACAGTATACCTTTAACCTCTCCTCTACACAGTATACCTTTAACCTCTCCTCTCCTCTACACAGTATACCTTTAACCTCTCCTCTCCTCTACACAGTATACCTTTAACCTCTCCTCTTCTCTACACATTATACCTTTAACCTCTCCTCTACACAGTATACCTTTAACCTCTCCTATCCTCCACACAGTATACCTTTAACCTCTCCTCTACACAGTATACCTTTAACCTCTCCTCTCCTCCACACAGTATACATTTAACCTCTCCTCTACACAGTATACCTTTAACCTCTCCTCTCCTCTACACAGTATACCTTTAACCTCTCCTCTCCTCTACACAGTATACCTTTAACCTCTCCTCTCCTCCACACAGTATACCTTTAACCTCTCCTCTACACAGTATACCTTTAACATCTCCTCTCCTCCACACAGTATACCTTTAACCTCTCCTCTCCTCTACACAGTATACCTTTAACCTCTCCTCTACACAGTATACCTTTAACCTCTCCTTTCCTCTACACAGTATACCTTTAACCTCTCCTTTCCTCTACACAGTATACCTTTAACCTCTCCTCTACACAGTATACCTTTAACCTCTCCTCTCCTCTACACAGTATACCTTTAACCTCTCCTCTACACAGTATACATTTAACCTCTCCTCCACACAGTATAACTTTAACCTCTCCTCTCCTCTACACAGTATACCTTTAACCTCTCCTCTCCTCTACACAGTATACCTTTAACCTCTCCTCTACACAGTATACCTTTAACCTCTCCTCACCTCTACACAGTATACCTTTAACCTCTCCTCTACACAGTATACCTTTAACCTCTCCTCTACACAGTATACCTTTAACCTCTCCTCTCCTCTACACAGTATACCTTTAACCTCTCCTCTCCTCTACACAGTATACCTTTAACTTCTCCTCTACACAGTATACCTTTAACCTCTCCTCCACACAGTATACCTTTAACCTCTCCTCTCCTCTACACAGTATACCTTTAACCTCTCCTCTCCTCTACACAGTATACCTTTAACCTCTCCTCTCCTCTACACAGTATACCTTTAACCTCTCCTCACCTCTACCCAGTATACCTTTAACCTCTCCTCTACACAGTATACCTTTAAACTCTCCTCTCCTCTACACAGTATAACTTTAACCTCTCCTCCACACAGTATACCTTTAACCTCTCCTCTACACAGTATACCTTTAACCTCTCCTCTCCTCTACACAGTATACCTTTAAACTCTCCTCTCCTCTACACAGTATAACTTTAACCTCTCCTCCACACAGTATACCTTTAACCTCTCCTCTACACAGTATACCTTTAACCTCTCCTCTCCTCTACACAGTATACCTTTAAACTCTCCTCTCCTCTACACAGTATACCTTTAACCTCTCCTCTACACAGTATACCTTTAACCTCTCCTCTACACAGTATACCTTTAACCTCTCCTCTACACAGTATACCTTTAACCTCTCCTCTCCTCCACACAGTATACCTTTAACCTCTCCTCTCCTCTACACAGTATACCTTTAACCTCTCCTCTCCTCTACACAGTATACCTTTAACCTCTCCTCTCCTCCACACAGTATACCTTTAACCTCTCCTCTACACAGTATACCTTTAACCTCTCCTCTACACAGTATACCTTTAACCTCTCCTCTCCTCTACACAGTATACCTTTAACCTCTCCTCTCCTCTACACAGTATACCTTTAACCTCTCCTCTCCTCTACACAGTATACCTTTAACCTCTCCTCTACACAGTATACCTTTAACCTCTCCTCTACACAGTATACCTTTAACCTCTCCTCACCTCTACACAGTATACCTTTAACCTCTCCTCTACACAGTATACCTTTAACCTCTCCTCTACACAGTATACCTTTAACCTCTCCTCACCTCTACAAAGTATACCTTTAACCTCTCCTCTCCTCTACACAGTATACCTTTAACCTCTCCTCTCCTCCACACAGTATACCTTTAACCTCTCCTCTACACAGTATACCTTTAACCTCTCCTCTACACAGTATACCTTTAACCTCTCCTCACCTCTACACAGTATACCTTTAACCTCTCCTCTACACAGTATACCTTTAACCTCTCCTCTACACAGTATACCTTTAACCTCTCCTCTACACAGTATACCTTTAACCTCTCCTCTCCTCTACACAGTATACCTTTAACCTCTCCTCTCCTCCACACAGTATACCTTTAACCTCTCCTCTCCTCCACACAGTATACCTTTAACCTCTCCTCTACACAGTATACCTTTAACCTCTCCTCTACACAGTATACCTTTAACCTCTCCTCTCCTCTACACAGTATACCTTTAACCTTTCCTCTCCTCCACACAGTATACCTTTAACCTCTCCTCTACACAGTATACCTTTAACCTCTCCTCTACACAGTATACCTTTAACCTCTCCTCTACACAGTATACCTTTAATCTCTCCTCTCCTCTACACAGTATACCTTTAACCTCTCCTCTACACAGTATACCTTTAACCTCTCCTCTCCTCCACACAGTATACCTTTAACCTCTCCTCTACACAGTATACCTTTAACCTCTCCTCTACACAGTATACCTTTAACCTCTCCTCTACACAGTATACCTTTAATCTCTCCTCTCCTCTACACAGTATACCTTTAACCTCTCCTCTACACAGTATACCTTTAACCTCTCCTCTCCTCTACACAGTATACCTTTAACCTCTCCTCTCCTCCACACAGTATACCTTTAACATCTCCTCTACACAGTATACCTTTAACCTCTCCTCTCCTCTACACAGTATACCTTTAACCTCTCCTCTCCTCTACACAGTATACCTTTAACATCTCCTCTCCTCTACACAGTATTCCTTTAACCTCTCCTCTACACAGTATACCTTTAACCTCTCCTCTCCTCTACACATTATACCTTTAACCTCTCCTCTCCTCTACACAGTATACCTTTAACCTCTCCTCTACACAGTATACCTTTAACCTCTCCTCTCCTCTACACAGTATACCTTTAACCTCTCCTCTCCTCCACACAGTATACCTTTAACCTCTCCTCTCCTCCACACAGTATACCTTTAACCTCTCCTCTACACAGTATACCTTTAACCTCTCCTCTACACAGTATACCTTTAACCTCTCCTCTCCTCTACACAGTATACCTTTAACCTTTCCTCTCCTCCACACAGTATACCTTTAACCTCTCCTCTACACAGTATACCTTTAACCTCTCCTCTACACAGTATACCTTTAACCTCTCCTCTACACAGTATACCTTTAATCTCTCCTCTCCTCTACACAGTATACCTTTAACCTCTCCTCTACACAGTATACCTTTAACCTCTCCTCTCCTCCACACAGTATACCTTTAACCTCTCCTCTACACAGTATACCTTTAACCTCTCCTCTACACAGTATACCTTTAATCTCTCCTCTCCTCTACACAGTATACCTTTAACCTCTCCTCTACACAGTATACCTTTAACCTCTCCTCTCCTCCACACAGTATACCTTTAATCTCTCCTCTCCTCCACACAGTATACCTTTAACCTCTCCTCACCTCCACGGTCAGTACAATTGATCTTATTACGCTATTGTGTCCTGATCACTGATTCTGAAGATACTTTGACCAGGGCCTTTTCTTATGCTGAGCAAGTAATGTGTCCTTCACACCGGAGTGCTGCATGTTCTGTGCATGCCTTGACCATTTAGATTCACGTCACTCACAGGTCGCGCACAACGCACTTGCCAGTTTCCTCCGGTATTTATTTAGCAAACGTGATAACACATCAGTCCCGACATACACAAGCAAGCTAACCCTAACCCTAACCCACAAG
Source organism: Coregonus lavaretus (assembly GCF_964263955.1). NCBI lineage: Eukaryota > Metazoa > Chordata > Actinopteri > Salmoniformes > Salmonidae > Coregonus > Coregonus lavaretus. Next base: position 155,223 of record NW_028164603.1, read on the forward strand.
CAAAACTCTTTACATAAATGTTGCAGCAGCTTAGGCTGCACTTAAACATTAGATATCTGACATGCTGTAGCCTGTGATGATATCTGACATGCTGTAGCCTGTGATGATATCTGACATGCTGTAGCCTGTGATGATATCTGACATGCTGTAGCCTGTGATGATATCTGACATGCTGTAGGCTGTGATGATATCTGACATGCTGTAGCCTGTGATGATATCTGACATGCTGTAGCCTGAGAGGATATCTGACATGCTGTAGCCTGTGATGATATCTGACATGCTGTAGGCTGTGATGATATCTGACATGCTGTAGCCTGTGATGATATCTGACATGCTGTAGGCTGTGATGATATCTGACATGCTGTAGCCTGTGATGATATCTGACATGCTGTAGGCTGTGAGTATATCTGACATGCTGTAGCCTGTGATGATATCTGACATGCTGTAACCTGTGATGATATCTGACATGCTGTAACCTGTGATGATATCTGACATGCTGTAGCCTGTGATGATATCTGACATGCTGTAGCCTGTGATGATATCTGACATGCTGTAGCCTGTGATGATATCTGACATGCTGTAACCTGTGATGATATCTGACATGCTGTAGCCTGTGATGATATCTGACATGCTGTAGCCTGTGAGGATATCTGACATGCTGTAACCTGTGATGATATCTGACATGCTGTAACCTGTGATGATATCTGACATGCTGTAACCTGTGATGATATCTGACATGCTGTAGCCTGTGATGATATCTGACATGCTGTAGCCTGTGATGATATCTGACATGCTGTAACCTGTGATGATATCTGACATGCTGTAGCCTGTGATGATATCTGACATGCTGTAGCCTGTGATGATATCTGACATGCTGTAGCCTGTGATGATATCTGACATGCTGTAGCCTGTGATGATATCTGACATGCTGTAGCCTGTGATGATATCTGACATGCTGTAACCTGTGATGATATCTGACATGCTGTAGCCTGTGATGATATCTGACATGCTGTAGCCTGTGATGATATCTGACATGCTGTAACCTGTGATGATATCTGACATGCTGTAGCCTGTGATGATATCTGACATGCTGTAGCCTGTGATGATATCTGACATGCTGTAGCCTGTGATGATATCTGACATGCTGTAACCTGTGATGATATCTGACATGCTGTAACCTGTGAGGATATCTGACATGCTGTAGCCTGTGATGATATCTAACATGCTGTAGGCTGTGATGATATCTGACATGCTGTAACCTGTGAGGATATCTGACATGCTGTAGCCTGTGATGATATCTGAAATGCTGTAGCCTGTGATGATATCTGACATGCTGTAGCCTGTGATGATATCTGACATGCTGTAGCCTGTGAGGATATCTGACATGCTGTAGCCTGTGAGGATATCTGACATGCTGTAGCCTGTGAGGATATCTGACATGCTGTAGCCTGTGAGGATATCTGACATGCTGTAGCCTGTGTTGATATCTGACATGCTGTAGCCTGTGAGGATATCTGACATGCTGTAGCCTGTGAGGTCTGACATGCTGTAGGCTGTGAGGATATCTGACATGCTGTAGCCTGTGATGATATCTGACATGCTGTAGCCTGTGATGATATCTGACATGCTGTAGCCTGTGAGGATATCTGACATGCTGTAGCCTTTGAGGTCTGACATGCTGTAGGCTGTGATGATATCTGACATGCTGTAGCCTGTGATGATATCTGACATGCTGTAGGCTTTGAGGATATCTGACATGCTGTAGCCTGTGATGATATCTGACATGCTGTAGCCTGTGAGGATATCTGACATGCTGTAGCCTGTGAGGTCTGACATGCTGTAGCCTGTGATGATATCTGACATATTGTAGGCTGTGAGTATATCTGACATGCTGTAGCCTGTGATGATATCTGACATGCTGTAGCCTGTGAGGATATCTGACATGCTGTAGCCTGTGATGATATCTGACATGCTGTAGCCTGTGAGGTCTGACATGCTGTAGCCTGTGAGGATATCTGACATGCTGTAGCCTGTGAGGATATCTGACATGCTGTAGCCTGTGATGATATCTGACATGCTGTAACCTGTGAGGATATCTGACATGCTGTAACATGTGAGGATATCTGACATGCTGTAGCCTGTGAGGATATCTGACATGCTGTAGGCTGTGAGGATATCTGACATGCTGTAGCCTGTGATGATATCTGACATGCTGTAGCCTGTGATGATATCTGACATGCTGTAGCCTATAAGGATATCTGACATGCTGTAGCCTGTGAGGATATCTGACATGCTGTAGCCTATGAGGATATCTGACATGCTGTAGCCTGTGATGATATCTGACATGCTGTAGCCTGTGAGGATATCTGACATGCTGTAGCCTGTGATGATATCTGACATGCTGTAGCCTATAAGGATATCTGACATGCTGTAGGCTGTGATGATATCTGACATGCTGTAGCCTATGAGAATATCTGACATGCTGTAGCCTGTGATGATATCTGACATGCTGTAGCCTGTGAGGATATCTGACATGCTGTAGCCTGTGATGATATCTGACATGCTGTAGCCTGTGAGGATATCTGACATGCTGTAACCTGTGAGGATATCTGACATGCTGTAACCTGTGAGGATATCTGACATGCTGTAACCTGTGAGGATATCTGACATGCTGTAGCCTGTGAGGATATCTGACATGCTCTAGCCTGTGATGATATCTGACATGCTGTAGCCTGTGATGATATCTGACATGCTGTAACCTGTGAGGATATCTGACATGCTGTAACCTGTGAGGATATCTGACATGCTGTAGCCTGTGATGATATCTGACATGCTGTAGCCTGTGAGGATATCTGACATGCTGTAACCTGTGAGGATATCTGACATGCTGTAGCCTGTGAGGATATCTGACATGCTGTAACCTGTGAGGATATCTGACATGCTGTAGCCTGTGATGATATCTGACATGCTGTAGCCTGTGAGGATATCTGACATGCTGTAGCCTGTGATGATATCTGACATGCTGTAGCCTGTGATGATATCTGACATGCTGTAGCCTGTGAGGATATCTGACATGCTGTAGCCTGTGATGATATCTGACATGCTGTAGCCTGTGAGGATATCTGACATGCTGTAGCCTGTGATGATATCTGACATGCTGTAGCCTGTGATGATATCTGACATGCTGTAGCCTGTGAAGAGATCTGACATGCTGTAGCCTGTGATGATATCTGACATGCTGTAGCCTGTGAGGATATCTGACATGTTGTAACCTGTGAGGATATCTGACATGCTGTAGCCTGTGAGGTCTGACATACTGTAACCTGTGATGATATCTGACATGCTGTAGCCTGTGATGATATCTGACATGCTGTAGCCTGTGATGATATATGACATGCTGTAGCCTGTGAGGATATCTGACATGCTGTAGCCTGTGAGGATATCTGACATGCTGTAGCCTGTGAGGATATCTGACATGCTGTAGCCTGTGAGGATATCTGACATGCTGTAACCTGTGAGGATATCTGACATGCTGTAGCCTGTGAGGTCTGACATGCTGTAACCTGTGATGATATCTGACATGCTGTAGCCTGTGATGATATCTGACATGCTGTAGCCTGTGAGGATATCTGACATGCTGTAGCCTGTGAGGATATCTGACATGCTGTAGCCTGTGAGGATATCTGACATGCTGTAGCCTGTGATGATATCTGACATGCTGTAGCCTGTGATGATATCTGACACGCTGTAGCCTGTGAGGTCTGACACGCTGTAGCCTGTGATGATATCTGACATGCTGTAGCCTGTGATGATATCTGACATGCTGTAACCTGTGAGGATATCTGACATGCTGTAGCCTGTGAGGATATCTGACATGCTGTAGCCTGTGAGGATATCTGACATGCTGTAGCCTGTGAGGATATCTGACATGCTGTAGCCTGTGAGGATATCTGACATGCTGTAGCCTGTGAGGATATCTGACATTCTGTAGCCTGTGAGGATATCTGACATGCTGTAGCCTGTGAGGATATCTGACATGCTGTAGCCTGTGAGGTCTGACATGCTGTAGCCTGTGATGATATCTGACATGCTGTAGGCTGTGAGTATATCTGACATGCTGTAGCCTGTGATGATATCTGTCATGCTGTAGCCTGTGAGGATATCTGACATGCTGTAGCCTGTGAGGATATCTGACATGCTGTAGCCTGTGATGATATCTGACATGCTGTAGCCTGTGAGGTCTGACATGCTGTAGCCTGTGAGGATATCTGACATGCTGTAGCCTGTGATGATATCTGACATGCTGTAGCCTGTGAGGATATCTGACATGCTGTAGCCTGTGAGGTCTGACATGCTGTAACCTGTGATGATATCTGACATGCTGTAGCCTGTGAGGATATCTGACATGCTGTAGCCTGTGATGATATCTGACATGCTGTAGCCTGTGATGATATCTGACATGCTGTAGCCTGTGATGATATCTGACATGCTGTAGCCTGTGAGGATATCTGACATGCTGTAGCCTGTGATGATATCTGACATGCTGTAGCCTGTGATGATATCTGACATGCTGTAGCCTATGAGGATATCTGACATGCTGTAGGCTGTGATGATATCTGACATGCTGTAGCCTATGAGGATATCTGACATGCTGTAGCCTGTGAGGATATCTGACATGCTGTAGCCTGTGATGATATCTGACATGCTGTAGCCTGTGAGGTCTGACATGCTGTAGGCTGTGAGGATATCTGACATGCTGTAGCCTGTGAGGATATCTGACATGCTGTAGCCTGTGATGATATCTGACATGCTGTAACCTGTGAGGATATCTGACATGCTGTAGCCTGTGATGATATCTGACATGCTGTAGCCTGTGAGGATATCTGACATGCTGTAGCCTGTGATGATATCTGACATGCTGTGGCCTGTGATGATATCTGACATGCTGTAGCCTGTGAGGATATCTGACATGCTGTAGCCTGTGAGGATATCTGACATGCTGTAGCCTGTGAGGATATCTGACATGCTGTAACCTGTGAGGATATCTGACATGCTGTAGCCTGTGAGGTCTGACATGCTGTAACCTGTGATGATATCTGACATGCTGTAGCCTGTGAGGATATCTGACATGCTGTAACCTGTGAGGATATCTGACATGCTGTAGCCTGTGAGGTCTGACATGCTGTAACCTGTGATGATATCTGACATGCTGTAGCCTGTGATGATATCTGACATGCTGTAGCCTGTGAGGATATCTGACATGCTGTAGCCTGTGAGGATATCTGACATGCTGTAACCTGTGAGGATATCTTACATGCTGTAGCCTGTGAGGATATCTGACATGCTGTAGCCTGTGAGGATATCTGACATGCTGTAGCCTGTGATGATATCTGACATGCTGTAGCCTGTGATGATATCTGACATGCTGTAGCCTGTGAGGATATCTGACATGCTGTAGCCTGTGATGATATCTGACATGCTGTAGCCTGTGAGGATATCTGACATGCTGTAACCTGTGAGGATATCTGACATGCTGTAGCCTGTGAGGTCTGACATGCTGTAGCCTGTGATGATATCTGACATGCTGTAGCCTGTGATGATATCTGACATGCTGTAGCCTGTGAGGATATCTGACATGCTGTAGCCTGTGAGGATATCTGACATGCTGTAGCCTGTGATGATATCTGACATGCTGTAGCCTGTGAGGATATCTGACATGCTGTAACCTGTGAGGATATCTGACATGCTGTAGCCTGTGAGGTCTGACATGCTGTAACCTGTGATGATATCTGACATGCTGTAGCCTGTGATGATATCTGACATGCTGTAGCCTGTGAGGATATCTGACATGCTGTAGCCTGTGAGGATATCTGACATGCTGTAGCCTGTGATGATATCTGACATGCTGTAGCCTGTGATGATATCTGACATGCTGTAGCCTGTGATGATATCTGACATGCTGTAGCCTGTGATGATATCTGACATGCTGTAGCCTGTGATGATATCTGACATGCTGTAGCCTGTGATGATATCTGACATGCTGTAGCCTGTGAGGTCTGACATGCTGTAGCCTGTGAGGATATCTGACATGCTGTAGCCTGTGAGGATATCTGACATGCTGTAGCCTGTGAGGATATCTGACATGCTGTAGCCTGTGAGGATATCTGACATGCTGTAGCCTGTGAGGATATCTGACATGCTGTAGGCTGTGAGGATATCTGACATGCTCTAGCCTGTGATGATATCTGACATGCTGTAGCCTGTGATGATATCTGACATGCTGTAGCCTGTGATGATATCTGACATGCTGTAGCCTGTGAGGTCTGACATGCTGTAGCCTGTGATGATATCTGACATGCTGTAGCCTGTGAGGTCTGACATGCTGTAGCCTGTGATGATATCTGACATGCTGTAGCCTGTGATGATATCTGACATGCTGTAGCCTGTGAGGATATCTGACATGCTGTAGCCTGTGATGTCTGGCTGCCTCACCTCCTTGTTCGGGCAGGTTTCGGCGTTCGGTGTCACCGGCTTACTAGTTACTGCCGATCCATTTATCATCACTCCATTTGTCTTGTCTTCAATCACACACAGCTGGTCCTTATTCCCTCATTAGTCAAGGTATAAGTGTTTCCTCTGCTTCCTTGTCTGTGTGGGTGATTGTTTATTGTGGAGGTTAGTGAAGCTCGGTGGAGCTCGTGTATTGTGTATCGACGGGAGTATTTTCCCGTGTGCCTTGTTTTTTCCCGTGTGCCTTGTATTTTCCAGTGCACCTGTTTTGTGCCCTGGAGTGTGTTTGATGCAGTTCTGCGTAAACCTGTATTTCTGCGGATTAAAGCCTGTTATTCTGTGATTTACCCTCCTGCGCCTGACTCCTTCAACACCACCTCATCACACTGGGACCTGTGGTGCCACCTCTGCTATAAATACAGAACCAGAAGATTACCAGTCTGGGACCTGTGGTACCACCTCTGATATAAATACAGAACCAGAAGGTTACCAGTCTGGGACCTGTGGTGCCACCTCTGCTATAAATACAGAACCAGAAGGTTACCAGTCTGGGACCTGTGGTGCCACCTCTGCTATAAATACAGAACCAGAAGGTTACCAGTCTGGGACCTGTGGTGCCACCTCTGATATAAATACAGAAGGTTACCAGTCTGGGACCTGTGGTGCCACCTCTGCTATAAATACAGAACCAGAAGGTTACCAGTCTGGGACCTGTGGTGCCACCTCTGATATAAATACAGAAGGTTACCAGTCTGGGACCTGTGGTGCCACCTCTGCTATAAATACAGAACCAGAAGGTTACCAGTCTGGGACCTGTGGTGCCACCTCTGCTATAAATACAGAACCAGAAGGTTACCAGTCTGGGACCTGTGGTGCCACCTCTGATATAAATACAGAACCAGAAGGTTACCAGTCTGGGACCTGTGGTGCCACCTCTGCTATAAATACAGAACCAGAAGGTTACCAGTCTGGGACCTGTGGTGCCACCTCTGCTATAAATACAGAACCAGAAGGTTACCAGTCTGGGACCTGTGGTGCCACCTCTGCTATAAATACAGAACCAGAAGGTTACCAGTCTGGGACCTGTGGTGCCACCTCTGATATAAATACAGAACCAGAAGGTTACCAGTCTGGGACCTGTGGTGCCACCTCTGCTATAAATACAGAACCAGAAGGTTACCAGTCTGGGACCTGTGGTGCCACCTCTGCTATAAATACAGAACCAGAAGGTTACCAGTCTGGGACCTGTGGTGCCACCTCTGCTATAAATACAGAACCAGAAGGTTACCAGTCTGGGACCTGTGGTGCCACCTCTGCTATAAATACAGAACCAGAAGGTTACCAGTCTGGGACCTGTGGTGCCACCTCTGCTATAAATACAGAACCAGAAGGTTACCAGTCTGGGACCTGTGGTGCCACCTCTGATATAAATACAGAACCAGAAGGTTACCAGTCTGGGACCTGTGGTGCCACCTCTGCTATAAATACAGAACCAGAAGGTTACCAGTCTGGGACCTGTGGTGCCACCTCTGCTATAAATACAGAACCAGAAGGTTACCAGTCTGGGACCTGTGGTGCCACCTCTGCTATAAATACAGAACCAGAAGGTTACCAGTCTGGGACCTGTGGTGCCACCTCTGATATAAATACAGAACCAGAAGGTTACCAGTCTGGGACCTGTGGTGCCACCTCTGATATAAATACAGAAGGTTACCAGTCTGGGACCTGTGGTGCCACCTCTGCTATAAATACAGAACCAGAAGGTTACCAGTCTGGGACCTGTGGTGCCACCTCTGATATAAATACAGAACCAGAAGGTTACCAGTCTGGGACCTGTGGTGCCACCTCTGATATAAATACAGAACCAGAAGGTTACCAGTCTGGGACCTGTGGTGCCACCTCTGATATAAATACAGAACCAGAAGGTTACCAGTCTGGGACCTGTGGTGCCACCTCTGATATAAATACAGAACCAGAAGGTTACCAGTCTGGGACCTGTGGTGCCACCTCTGATATAAATACAGAACCAGAAGGTTACCAGTCTGGGACCTGTGGTGCCACCTCTGCTATAAATACAGAACCAGAAGGTTACCAGTCTGGGACCTGTGGTGCCACCTCTGCTATAAATACAGAACCAGAAGGTTACCAGTCTGGGACCTGTGGTGCCACCTCTGCTATAAATACAGAACCAGAAGGTTACCAGTCTGGGACCTGTGGTGCCACCTCTGCTATAAATACAGAACCAGAAGGTTACCAGTCTGGGACCTGTGGTGCCACCTCTGCTATAAATACAGAACCAGAAGGTTACCAGTCTGGGACCTGTGGTGCCACCTCTGCTATAAATACAGAACCAGAAGGTTACCAGTCTGGGACCTGTGGTGCCACCTCTGCTATAAATACAGAACCAGAAGGTTACCAGTCTGGGACCTGTGGTGCCACCTCTGCTATAAATACAGAACCAGAAGGTTACCAGTCTGGGACCTGTGGTGCCACCTCTGCTATAAATACAGAACCAGAAGGTTACCAGTCTGGGACCTGTGGTGCCACCTCTGCTATAAATACAGAACCAGAAGGTTACCAGTCTGGGACCTGTGGTGCCACCTCTGATATAAATACAGAAGGTTACCAGTCTGGGACCTGTGGTGCCACCTCTGCTATAAATACAGAACCAGAAGGTTACCAGTCTGGGACCTGTGGTGCCACCTCTGCTATAAATACAGAACCAGAAGGTTACCAGTCTGGGACCTGTGGTGCCACCTCTGCTATAAATACACAGAACCAGAAGGTTACCAGTCTGGGACCTGTGGTGCCACCTCTGCTATAAATACAGAAGGTTACCAGTCGGTTTACCCTGGCCAGAGGGGACAGGACACTTTGGCTGTAGCAGCTGTGGTTGTGATCAGACTGAAACATCATCTCGTTTTCATCACATACAGCATGTCAGATCGATAATGTTTAGTGTTTAGGCTGCTGCAACATTTCTGTCAAGAGTTTTTGCTTGTCTGTTGGGAGTGAGGTATTTCATTAGGATCCCCATAAGCTGTTGCCAAGGCAGCAGCTACTCTTCCTGTAGCCCAAAGGCAGGCAGATGGCGATATTGAGTTGTTTCATCTTAGTCTAAAGCCATTGTATGCAGCCGTATCCCCCGTTGACCGGTTCATACAGAACATTCTGGGGGGGGGGAGAATATGCATTCTTTCTTTATGAAACACCATTTTCCACCACCATGCTAGAGTGGCTAATGCCTAGGAATGCTAGTCCGGATGTTACATATCGCGTTCAGCCAATCAGATTGCAGTAGTCTGTTTACCCCTGGTTGAATGCGGGACGCTACATCAGAAAGTAGCATTAGCCACTCCAGCATGGTGGTGGAAAAGGGTGTTTCATAAAGAAAGTATGCATATTTTCCCTGTTTATTTCCCCCGTCTTCTCGCCATTAAATCAAGTTAACGATGAAATCGACGCGTTTGTTTTATGTACGAATCGGTCAACGGGGGATACGAGTGTATAGCCAGCTGCATACAATGGCTTTGGACGGAAAGATATGGCCATCTGGCGGCCTTTGGGATACTCTTCCTGAAGTGTTATTATTACGTTTGCTAAATAAATACCGGAGGTATGTAGAGAGCGCGCTTTGCTAGACGACATGCCTTGTGGCCGCCCCAAGCCACCTCTGATTTCCGTGAGTCTAATTGGTCAAGGCTCACACAGAACCTGCAGCACTCCGCTATGAAGGACAGATCAATTGTGCCGAGTTGACATGAAGCAAATCAGTCAAAAAACGTTGTCCCTCTTTACACTTTTGTGTCAGTATTTCCATTCAACCAAATAAAGTGGTGGGCGCTGCCCCACCTGATTTGAAAAGTGCTGGGACAAATGCCAGCTGGCCACACGTTTTCCTGCAGCCCTGCTTGAGTGTATACATTCAAACTGTTTATAAATGACAGCTAGCTCTAAGTGGACTCACCAGGTTAGACTGGCTCAGTAATCCTGTGTTATTGTCTTTGTGTGGTGTGGTGGTGTGGTTGTGTTGTGGTGTGCGTGTTGCAGCTGATGGAGGCCCACCTGAGCAGAGACCGAGCCATTAAGACGTGTATAGGCCAGACCTCTGAGGTGGTGGACCAGCTGAGAGAGCAGAGGGCCAAGGACGGAGACAACATGACAACCATCAAACTACTCAGGAAGGAACAGACCAAGGTAATACATTACCTATACTACACTATGATCCACACCACACTGCACCAAGGTAATACATTACCTATACTACACTATGATCCACACCACACTGCACCAAGGTAATACATTACCTATACTACACTATGATCCACACCACACTGCACCAAGGTAATGTTCCTGTTTGAGTTTCTGCCTATAGGAAGGGAGGAACAAAATGGAGTCATGATCTGATTTGCCAAAGGGAGGGCAGGGGAGGGCCTTGTAGCCATCCCGGAATGGGGAGTAGCAGTGGTCGAGCGTTTTAGCAGCGAGAGTAATACAGTCAGTGTTGATAGAACTTCGGTAGCGTTTTCCTCAAATTTGCTTTGTTAAAATCCTCAGCTACAATAAATGCGGCCTCAGGATATGTGGTTTCTAGTTTTCACAAAGTCCAGTGTAGTTCCTTGAGGGTCATTGTGGTATCGGCTTGAGGGGGAATATACACGGCTGGGACTATAACCGAAGAGAATTCTCGTGGGAGGTAATATGGTTGGCATTTGATTGTGAGCTGGTGAACAAACAGACTTGAGTTTCAACTAAACTTAGCTAGCTCATAACTTTAGATAATGTTATGAATAGCTTCAGTACAAGGTGGAGATGGCAAAGATGGCTAGCTATGACCATTAAGTTAGCTATGTAATATTTGGTCATCCTTGGCTTTCAAGAGTGCTGCTAAGAAGACTAGCAAGTTAGCTACCACCGAAAAAGCTAGCAAAGTTAGCTAGCTAGCTTTGGAATTAGTTCTATAGGTAAGTTAGCCCGATGCCAGCTAATCTTTTTAATGTATACCATATAATATAATAATAATATAAGCTACAGAGGACCACATGGTTTAAACCATATAATAATAATAATAATGTAATGGTTTACAACAGTTTCCTGCCAGGTATGTGGTTAGATTACCTGTTACAAAGTCATCTGAGATCATGTTACTATGCTTGGTAGGCTGAACATCTTTTCTGTTGATTTTGGCTAGCCACAAATGCCGTCCACGCTCGCTCAGTTCCTCACCTTTCTTTCCCTCGTGTTATTTTACAGCTGGGATGCTGTAAAAACAGACTCCTGCCTTTTGAAGCATATTGTTTTACTACACCTGTGTACTAATCTATCCATTTGGCCATCTGTTACTGTACTACTGTGATTATCAACAATATGGAGCAACAAACCTATATCCAATACCATGTATATACTACTATATTACACTACACCCCTCCAAGGCTATACCTGTCCTGACCACTGGGGGGTAGCAGACACCAGACAGAATCAGCCAGTTAGCTAATCGGAATACAGTGACAGTGGACACTGAGGGTTTGACACTCGTAAAGCTCATTTAAAAATACTAAAGGCTGATCCAGGAAGACCATGAATAACGGGCACTAGTAGAGAGATATTAGGTTCCAGTGAATACGGTTCAGATACCATTTACATTTACGTCATTTAGCAGACGCTCTTATCCAGAGCGACTTACAAATTGGTGCATTCACCTTATAGCCAGTGGGATAACCACTTTACAATGTTTATTTTTTTGGGGTGGGGTAAGGGGGGGTAGAAGGATTACTTTATCCTATCCCAGGTATTCCTTAAAAAGGTGGGGTTTCAAATGTCTCCGGAAGGAGGTGAGTGACTCCGCTGTCCTGGCGTCGTGAGGGAGCTTGTTCCACCATTGGAGTGCCAGAGCAGCGAAACAGTTTTGACTGGGCTGAGCGGGAACTGTGCTTCCGCAGAGGTAGGGGAGCCATCAGGCCAGAGGTGGATGAACGCAATGCCCTCGTTTGGGTGTAGGGACTGATCAGAGCCTGAAGGTACGGAGGTGCCGTTCCCCTCACAGCTCCGTAGGCAAGCACCATGGTCTTGTAGCAGATGCGAGCTTCAACTGGAAGCCAGTGGAGTGTGCGGAGGAGCGGGGTGACGTGAGAGAACTTGGGAAGGTTGAACACCAGACGGGCTGCGGCATTCTGGATGAGTTGTAGGGGTTTAATGGCACAGGCAGGGAGCCCAGCCAACAGCGAATTGCAGTAATCCAGACGGGAGATGACAAGTGCCTGGATTAGGACCTGTGCCGCTTCCTGTGTAAGGCAGGATCATACTCTCCGAATGTTGTAGAGCATGAACCTACAGGATCGGGTCACCGCCTTGATGTTAGCGGAGAACGACAGGGTGTTGTCCAGGGTCACGCCAAGGCTCTTCGCACTCTGGGAGGAGGACACAACTGAGTTGTCAACCGTGATGGCGAGATCATGGAACGGGCAGTCCTTCCCCGGGAGGAAGAGCAGCTCCGTCTTGCCAAGGTTCAGCTTGAGGTGGTGATCCGTCATCCATACTGATATGTCTGCCAGACATGCAGAGATGCGATTCGCCACCTGGTTATCAGAAGGGGGAAAGGAGAAGATTAGTTGTGTGTCGTCTGAGTAGCAATGATAGGAGAGACCATGTGAGGATATGACAGAGCCAAGTGACTTGGTGTATAGCGAGAATAGGAGAGGGCCTAGAACTGAGCCCTGGGGGACACCAGTGGTGAGAGCACGTGGTGCGGAGACAGCTTCTCGCCACGCCACTTGGTAGGAGCGACCGGTCAGGTAGGACGCAATCCAAGAGTGAGCCGCGCCGGAGATGCCCAGCTCGGAGAGGGTGGAGAGGAGGATCTGATGGTTCACAGTATCAAAGGCAGCAGACAGGTCTAGAAGGACAAGAGCAGAGGAGAGAGAGTTAGCTTTAGCAGTGCGGAGAGCCTCCGTGACACAGAGAAGAGCAGTCTCAGTTGAATGACCAGTCTTGAAACCTGACTGGTTTGGATCAAGAAGGTAATTCTGAGAGAGATAGCAAGAGAGTTGGCTAAAGATGGCACGCTCAAGAGTTTTGGAGAGAAAAGAAAGAAGGGATACTGGTCTGTAGTTGTTGACATCAGAGTGTTGGTTTTTTGAGAAGGGGTGCAACTCTCGCTCACTTGAAGACGGAAGGGACATAGCCAGTGGTCAAGGATGAGTTGATCAGCGAGGTGAGGTAAGGGAGAAGGTCACCGGAGATGGTCTGGAGAAGAGAGGAGGGGATAGGGTCAAGCGGGCAGGTTGTTGGGCGCGGGCAGGTTGTTGGGCGGCTGGCCATCACAAGTCGCAAGATTTTATCTGGAGAGAGAGGGGAGAAAGAAGTCAAAGCATAGGGTAGGGCAGTGTGAGCAGGACCAGCAGTGTCATTTGACTTAACAAACGAGGATCGGATGTCGTCAACCTTCTTTTCAAAATGGTTGACGAAGTCATCCACAGAGAGGGAGGAGGGGGGGAGGGGGAGGAGGATTCAGCAGGGAGGAGAAGGTGGCAAAGAGCTTCCTAGGCTTAGAGGCATATGCTTGGAATTTAGAGTGGTAGAAAGTGGCCATAGCAGCAGAAACAGATGAAGAAAATGTAGAGAGGAGGGATTGAAAAGATGCCAGGTCCGCAGGGAGTCTAGTTCTGTGAGCTCGCAATGAGTCATCAAGCCACAGAGCTGGAGGGGAGGACCGAGCTGGCCGGGAGGATAGGGGACATAGAGAGTCAAAGGATGCAGAAAGGGAGGAGAGGAGGGTTGAGGAGGCAGAATCAGGAGATTGGAGGGAGAAGGATTGAGCAGAGGGAAGAGATGATAGGATGGAAGAGGAGAGAGTAGCGGGAGAGAGAGAGCGAAGGTTGCGACGGCGCATTACCATCTGAGTAGAGGCAGAGTGAGTAGTGTTGGAGGAGAGCGAGAGAGAAAAGGATACAAAGTAGTGGTCGGAGACATGGAGGGGAGTTGCAGTGAGATTAGTAGAAGAACAGCATCTAGTAAAGATGAGGTCAAGCGTATTGCCTGCCTTGTGAGTAGGGGGGGACGGTGAGAGGGTGAGGTCAAAAGAGGAAAGGAGTGGAAAGAAGGAGGCAGAGAGAAATGAGTCAAATGTAGACGTAGGGAGGTTGAAGTCACCCAGAACTGTGAGGGGTGAGCCATCCTCAGGAAAGGAACTTGTCAAGCTCATTGATGAACTCTCCAAGGGAACCTGGAGGGCGATAAATGACAAGGTTGTTAAGCTTGAATGGGCTAGTGACTGTGACAGCATGGAATTCAAATGAGGAGATAGACAGATGGGTCAGGGGAAAAATAGAGAATGTCCACTTGGGAGAGATGAGGATTCCTGTGCCACCACCCCGCTGACCAGATGCTCTCGGGTATGCGAGAACACATGGTCAGACGAGGAGAGAGCAGTAGGAGTAGCAGGATACCACAGGTCTGTCTGGCAAGAACAAGTCCAGATGTCTTCAGAAAGGTTTATTTCAGATGTAAGGGTTCCCCACTCCACACTCCTCGTATTGACAGTGGAAATGGAAGTGGTTCTATGGGAAAGAATAGAAATACTAACCATGAGTACAGCAGGTATACCTGTGGACAGGCTTCCATATGAATATACCTGTGGAGGTATACCTGTGGACAGGCTTCCATATGAATATACCTGTGGAGGTATACCTGTGGACAGGCTTCCATATGAATATACCTGTGGACAGGCTTCCATATGAATATACCTGTGGTCAGGCTTCCATATGAATATACCTGTGGTCAGGCTTCCATATGAATATATCTCTGGAGGTATACCTGTGGACAGGCTTCCATATGAATATACCTGTGGAGGTATACCTGTGGACAGGCTTCCATATGAATATACCTGTGGATAGGCTTCCATATGAATATACCTGTGGTCAGGCTTCCATATGAATATACCTGTGGTCAGGCTTCCATATGAATATACCTGTGGAGGTATACCTGTGGACAGGCTTCCATATGAATATACCTGTGGAGGTATACCTGTGGACAGGCTTCCATATGAATATACCTGTGGAGGTATACCTGTGGACAGGCTTCCATATGAATATACCTGTGGAGGTATACCTGTGGATAGGCTTCCATATGAATATACCTGTGGAGGTATACCTGTGGATAGGCTTCCATATGAATATACCTCTGGATAGGCTTCCATATGAATATACCTGTGGACAGGCTTCCATATGAATATACCTGTGGATAGGCTTCCATATGAATATACCTGTGGAGGTATACCTGTGGATAGGCTTCCATATGAATATACCTGTGGATAGGCTTCCATATGAATATACCTGTGGATAGGCTTCCATATGAATATACCTGTGGACAGGCTTCCATATGAATATACCTGTGGACAGGCTTCCATATGAATATACCTGTGGATAGGCTTCCATATGAATATACCTGTGGACAGGCTTCCATATGAATATACCTGTGGATAGGCTTCCATATGAATATACCTGTGGATAGGCTTCCATATGAATATACCTGTGGACAGGCTTCCATATGAATATACCTGTGGAGGTATACCTGTGGACAGGCTTCCATATGAATATACCTGTGGTCAGGCTTCCATATGAATATACCTTTGGACAGGCTTCCATATGAATATACCTGTGGAGGTATACCTGTGGATAGGCTTCCATATGAATATACCTGTGGAGGTAGACCTGTGGATAGGCTTCCATATGAATATACCTGTGGAGGTATACCTGTGGATAGGCTTCCATATGAATATACCTGTGGATAGGCTTCCATATGAATATACCTGTGGATAGGCTTCCATATGAATATACCTGTGGAGGTATACCTGTGGATAGGCTTCCATATGAATATACCTGTGGCGGTATACCTGTGGATAGGCTTCCATATGAATATACCTGTGGAGGTATACCTGTGGACAGGCTTCCATATGAATATAACTGTGATCAGGCTTCCATGTGAATATACCTGTGGAGGTATACCTGTGGATAGGCTTCCATATGAATATACCTGTGGAGGTATACCTGTGGACAGGCTTCCATATGAATATACCTGTGGTCAGGCTTCCATATGAATATACCTGTGGAGGTATACCTGTGGAAGTGTACCTGTGGAAGGCTTCCATATGAATATACCTGTGGAGGTATACCTGTGGATAGGCTTCCATATGAATATACCTGTGGATAGGCTTCCATATGAATATACCTGTGGATAGGCTTCCATATGAATATACCTGTGGATAGCCTTCCATATGAATATACCTGTGGATAGGCTTCCATATGAATATACCTGTGGATAGGCTTCCATATGAATATACCTGTGGAGGTATACCTGTGGACAGGCTTCCATATGAATATACCTGTGGAGGTATACCTGTGGACAGGCTTCCATATGAATATACCTGTGGAGGTGTACCTGTGGACAGGCTTCCATATGAATATACCTGTGGAGGTATACCTGTGGACAGGCTTCCATATGAATATACCTGTGGCGGTATACCTGTGGATAGGCTTCCATATGAATATACCTGTGATCAGGCTTCCATGTGAATATACCTGTGGAGGTATACCTGTGGACAGGCTTCCATATGAATATACCTGTGGAGGTATACCTGTGGATAGGCTTCCATATGAATATACCTGTGGACAGGCTTCCATATGAATATACCTGTGGATAGGCTTCCATATGAATATACCTGTGGAGGTATACCTGTGGATAGGCTTCCATATGCATATACCTGTGGTCAGGCTTCCATATGAATATACCTTTGGACAGGCTTCCATATGAATATACCTGTGGAGGTATACCTGTGGATAGGCTTCCATATGAATATACCTGTGGACAGGCTTCCATATGAATATACCTGTGGATAGGCTTCCATATGAATATACCTGTGGAGGTATACCTGTGGATAGGCTTCCATATGCATATACCTGTGGATAGGCTTCCATATGAATATACCTGTGGATAGGCTTCCATATGAATATACCTGTGGACAGGCTTCCATATGAATATACCTGTGGAGTTATACCTGTGGACAGGCTTCCATATGAATATACCTGTGGCGGTATACCTGTGGATAGGCTTCCATATGAATATACCTGTGATCAGGCTTCCATGTGAATATACCTGTGGAGGTATACCTGTGGACAGGCTTCCATATGAATATACCTGTGGAGGTATACCTGTGGACAGGCTTCCATATGAATATACCTGTGGTCAGGCTTCCATATGAATATACCTGTGGAGGTATACCTGTGGAAGTGTACCTGTGGAAGTATACCTGTGGAAGTGTACCTGTGGTCCTCTGTAGCTCAGCTGGTAGAGCATGGCGCTTGTAACGCCAAGGTAGTGGGTTCGATCCCCGGGACCACCCATACACAAAGAAATGTATGCACGCATGACTGTAAGTCGCTTTGGATAAAAGCGTCTGCTAAATGGCATATTATTATTATTATTATTATTATTATTATTATTATTAAGGCTTCCATATGAATATACCTGTGGAGGTATACCTGTGGACAGGCTTCCATATGAATTTACATTTACATTTACGTCATTTAGCAGACGCTCTTATCCAGAGCGACTTACAAATAGGTGCATTCACCTTATAGCCAGTGGGATAACCACTTTACAATGTTTTTATTTATTTTTTATTTTGGGGGTGGGGGGGTGGGTTGGAGTAAAGGGGGGGGGGTAGAAGGATTACTTTATACTATCCCAGGTATTCATTAAAGAGGTGGGGTTTCAAATGTCTCCGGAAGGTGGTGAGTGACTCCGCTGTCCTGGCGTCGTGAGGGAGCTTGTTCCACCATTGGGGTGCCAGAGCAGCGAACAGTTTTGACTGGGCTGAGCGGGAACTGTGCTTCCGTAGAGGTAGGGGGGCCAGCAGGCCAGAGGTGGATGAACGCAGTGCCCTCGTTTGGGTGTAGGGACTGATCAGAGCCTGAAGGTACGGAGGTGCCGTTCCCCTCACAGCTCCATAGGCAAGCACCATGGTCTTGTAACGGATGCGAGCTTCAACTGGAAGCCAGTGGAGTGTGCGGAGGAGCGGGGTGACATGAGAGAACTTGGGAAGGTTGAACACCAGACGGGCTGTGGCATTCTGGATGAGTTGTAGGGGTTTAATGGCACAGGCAGGGAGCCCAGCCAACAGCGAATTGCAGTAATCCAGACGGGAGATGACAAGTGCCTGGATTAGGACCTGTGCCGCTTCCTGTGTAAGGCAGGGTCGTACTCTCCGAATGTTGTAGAGCATGAACCTACAGGATCGGGTCACCGCCTTGATGTTAGCGGAGAACGACAGGGTGTTGTCCAGGGTCACGCCAAGGCTCTTCGCACTCTGGGAGGAGGACACAACGGAGTTGTCAACCGTGATGGAGGTATACCTGTGGATAGGCTTCCATATGAATATACCTGTGGACAGGCTTCCATATGAATATACCTGTGGAGGTATACCTGTGGACAGGCTTCCATATGAATATACCTGTGGCGGTATACCTGTGGACAGGCTTCCATATGAATATACCTGTGGATAGGCTTCCATATGAATATACCTGTGGATAGGCTTCCATATGAATATACCTGTGGACAGGCTTCCATATGAATATACCTGTGGATAGGCTTCCATATGAATATACCTGTGGATAGCCTTCCATATGAATATACCTGTGGACAGGCTTCCATATGAATATACCTGTGGATAGGCTTCCATATGAATATACCTGTGGATAGGCTTCCATATGAATATACCTGTGGATAGGCTTCCATATGAATATACCTGTGGAGGTATACCTGTGGATAGGCTTCCATATGAATATACCTGTGGCGGTATACCTGTGGACAGGCTTCCATATGAATATACCTGTGGATAGGCTTCCATATGAATATACCTGTGGACAGGCTTCCATATGAATATACCTGTGGATAGGCTTCCATATGAATATACCTGTGGACAGGCTTCCATATGAATATACCTGTGGAGGTATACCTGTGGACAGGCTTCCATATGAATATACCTGTGGAGGTGTACCTGTGGACAGGCTTCCATATGAATATACCTGTGGAGGTATACCTGTGGACAGGCTTCCATATGAATATACCTGTGGCGGTATACCTGTGGACAGGCTTCCATATGAATATACCTGTGGAGGTGTACCTGTGGACAGGCTTCCATATGAATATACCTGTGGAGGTATACCTGTGGACAGGCTTCCATATGAATATACCTGTGGCGG
This sequence comes from Coregonus lavaretus, assembly GCF_964263955.1. Taxonomy (NCBI): domain Eukaryota; kingdom Metazoa; phylum Chordata; class Actinopteri; order Salmoniformes; family Salmonidae; genus Coregonus; species Coregonus lavaretus. The sequence continues at coordinate 174,989 of NW_028164603.1, forward strand.
TATACCTGTGGACAGGCTTCCATATGAATATACCTGTGGATAGGCTTCCATATGAATATACCTGTGGATAGGCTTCCATATGAATATACCTGTGGACAGGCTTCCATATGAATATACCTGTGGACAGGCTTCCATATGAATATACCTGTGGAGGTATACCTGTGGACAGGCTTCCATATGAATATACCTGTGGAGGTGTACCTGTGGACAGGCTTCCATATGAATATACCTGTGGAGGTATACCTGTGGACAGGCTTCCATATGAATATACCTGTGGAGGTGTACCTGTGGACAGGCTTCCATATGAATATACCTGTGGACAGGCTTCCATATGAATATACCTGTGGACAGGCTTCCATATGAATATACCTGTGGAGGTGTACCTGTGGACAGGCTTCCATATGAATATACCTGTGGACAGGCTTCCATATGAATATACCTGTGGACAGGCTTCCATATGAATATACCTGTGGACAGGCTTCCATATGAATATACCTGTGGCAGGTAAAGGTCAAAGCCATAGGTAGAGGAATCCACTTACAGGACAAAGACCCAATTACTTGTCAGCAGTATGATAACTGCAAAGCAAACGTGATTGGGATGTAACCATGGTCTGCATGTAACCATGGTCTGCATGTACACGAGACCACGACTAACATGGAAAAGTAACTGTGCCGTGAGGAAAAACACAGGCTAAATGAGGCTACATGCTACAGACAGTACACGGTAGTATGAGGCTTCACAAAGGTTATACATGTCCATAAACATGGCTAGGAACTTAACCATACAGTATGAACAGAATAATATATATCCTAAACGAGGAATGTGTCACACAGCATAAATGAGCTAGCATGGCTGGCTAACATCTTGGCTAGAAATAGCATCAGGCACATGGAAAAGGAAAATAGTTTCAACATTTATTAACATGGTAAATAACTAGGCAGCCTTAACAACGAAGTATTGGCCTAAAGAAGCAATAACATGTACAGTACTTACACTACGATGCACTAAAACACAGGTCAAATACGATGCACTGAAACACAGGTCAAATACGATGCACTGAAACACAGGTCAAATACGATGCACTGAAACACAGGTCAAATACGATGCACTGAAACACAGGTCAAATACGATGCACTGAAACACAGGTCAAATACGATGCACTGAAACACAGGTCAAATACGATGCACTGAAACACAGGTCAAATACGATGCACTGAAACACAGGTCAAATACGATGCACTGAAACACAGGTCAAATACGATGCACTGAAACACAGGTCAAATACGATGCACTGAATCACAGGTCAAATACAGATCTAGAGAAACAGTCCATTCTGACTGTAATCTCACTCTGACGGCAGCGGGTTCAGTGAGGTGAACGGGGAATTGCGAACTTTGATTGGCTGATACAAGTGTGATGACTTGTAGGTACATCTAATGAGGAATTACGGCGTGTTGGGCAGGTAGAACAAACTACCAGTTGAAGGATAGTGAATCTGCTCCCAAAGAGCTGCATTTCTAACACTAATCCTCCATAGTCTCCAGGTTTCTGTTGGTGGCAGTATTTGACTGGATTAGAGGCAGTGTTCAGTGTTAACTTCTTGTAGTGATATGAGTGTTTGTCTTTTCTCCTCCAGTTAAAACTCATGCGATCAGAGCTGAATGTTGAAGAGGTTGTTAATGACAGGAGTCTGAAGGTAAGAACATCACTCTGACCTCATGGTATTTTTGACCTCTGACCTCATGGCCAGTTTGAACTGTCACCTCATGGTTTAACCTCTCAAACACACTCACACATACATACCCCACAAGACATGCCACCAGAGGTCTCTTCACAGTCCCCAAGTCCAGTTAGTTAGATAGTTATGCACGCTCAAGTTCTGTTTTTTTGTCTTATTTCTTGTTTCACAAAAAATATATTTTGCATCTTCCAAGTGGGAGGCATGCTGGGTAAATCAAATGACACAACCCCCCCAAAATCTATTTTAATTCCAGGTTGTAAGGCAACAAAATAGGAAAAACGCCAAGGGGGGTGAATACTTTCGCAAGCCACTGTACATGTTGTATTGTAGATGTTGAGTAGTGTGTAATAATGTGTTGTATTGTAGATACAATGCTTTCGGAAAGTATTCAGACCCCTTGACCTTTTCCCACATTGTTACGTTACAGCCTTATTCTAAAATGGATAAAATGAAAAAAAATATCCTCATCAATCTACACACAATACCCCAGAATGACCCAATACCCCAGAATGACCCAATACCCCAGAATGACCCAATACCCCAGAATGACCCAATACCCCAGAATGACCCAATACCCCATAATGACCCAATACCCCATAATGACCCAATACCCCATAATGACCCAATACCCCAGAATGACCCAGTACCCCAGAATGACCCAGTACCCCATAATGACCCAATACCACAGAATGACAAAGCGAAAACAGGTTTTCATAAATTTTAGCAAATGTATAAAATATAAAAAACATACCTTATTTACACAAGTATTCAGACCCTTTGCCCTGAGACACAAAATCAAGGTGAAGTGTATCCTGTTTCCATTGATCATCCTTGAGATGTTTTTACAACTTGATTGGAGTCCACCTGTGGTAAATTCAATTGATTGGACATGATTTGGAAAGACACAACCGTCTATATAATGTCCCACAGTTGACAGTGCATGTCAGAGCAAAAACCAAGCCATGAGGTCGAAGGAATTGTCTGTAGCGCTCCGAGACAGGATTGTGTTGAGGCACAGATCTGGGGAAGGGTACCAAAAAATGTCTGCAGCATTGAAGGTCCCCAAGAACACAGTGGCCTCCATCATTCTTAAATGGAAGAAGTTTGGAACCACCAAGACTCTTCCTAGAGCTGGCCGCCCGGCCAAACTGAGCAATCGGGGGAGAAGGGCCTTGGTCAGGGAGGTGATGGTCACTCTGACAGAGCTCTAGAGTTCCTCTGTGGAGATGGGAGAACCTTCCAGAAAGACAACCATCTCTGCAGCACTCCACCAATCAGGCCTTTATGGTAGAGTGGCCAGACGGAAGCCACTCCTCAGTAAAAGGCACATGACAGCCCGCTTGGAGTTTGCCAAAAAGGCACCTAAAGACTCTCAGACCATGATAAACAAGATTCTCTGGTCTGATGAAACCAAGCTTGAACTCTTTGGCCTGAATGCCAAGCGTCACGTCTGGAGGAAACCTGGCACCATCCCTACAGTGAAGCATGGTGGTGGCAGCATCATGCTGTGGGGATGTTTTTCAGCGGCAGGGACCCGAGAGACTAGTCAGGATCGGGGCAAAGATGAACGGAGCAAAGTACAGAGAGATCCTTGATGAAAACCTGCTCCAGAGCACTCAGGACCTCAGACTGGGGCGAAGGTTCACCTTCCAACAGGACAATGACCCTAAGCACACAGCCAAGACAACGCAGGAGTGGCTTCGGGACAAGTCTCTGAATGTCATTGAGTGGCCCAGCCAGAGCCCGGAATTGAACCCGATCGAACATCTCTGGCGAGAACTGAAAATAGCTGTGCAGCGACGCTCCCCATCCAACCTAACAGAGCTTGAGAGGATCTGCAGAGAAGAATGGGAGAAACTCCCCTAATACAGGTGTGCCAAGCTTGTAGCGTCATACCCAAGAAGACTCAAGGCTGTAATCGCTGCCAAAGGTGCTTCAACAAAGTACTGAGTAAAGGGTCTGAATACTTTTTTATATATGATATTTAAGTTTTTAAATAATATTTGCAAAAATTACTAAACCTGTTTTTGCTTTGTCATTATGGGGTAATGTGTGTAGATTGAGGGGGAAAAATTAATTTAATCAATTTTAGAATAAGGCTGTACCCTCACAAAATGTGGAAAAAGTCAAGGGGTCTCAATACTTTCCGAAGGCACTGTATGTAGTGAAAGAGTAGTGGTGTAATAATGTGTTGTAATAATGTGTTGTATTGTAGATATGTAGTGGTGTAATAATGTGTTGTATTGTATATATGTAGTGGTAGAGTAGTGGTGTAATAATGTGTTATATTGTAGATATGTAGTGGTAGAGTAGTGGTGTAATAATGTGTTGTATTGTAGATATGTAGTGGTGTAATAATGTGTTGTATTGTAGATATGTAGTGGTAGAGTAGTGGTGTAATAATGTGTTGTATTGTAGATATGTAGTGGTTGAGTAGTGGTGTAATAATGTGTTGTATTGTAGATATGTAGTGGTGTAATAATGTGTTGTATTGTAGATATGTAGTAGTGTAATAATGTGTTATATTGTAGATATGTAGTGGTAGAGTAGTGGTGTAATAATGTGTTGTATTGTAGATATGTAGTGGTAGAGTAGTGGTGTAATAATGTGTTATATTGTAGATATGTAGTGGTGTAATAATGTGTTGTATTGTAGATATGTAGTGGTGTAATAATGTGTTGTATTGTAGATATGTAGTGGTAGAGTAGTGGTGTAATAATGTGTTGTATTGTAGATATGTAGTGGTGTAATAATGTGTTGTATTGTAGATATGTAGTGGTAGAGTAGTGGTGTAATAATGTGTTGTATTGTAGATATGTAGTGGTGTAATAATGTGTTGTATTGTAGATATGTAGTGGTGTAATAATGTGTTGTATTGTAGATATGTAGTGGTAGAGTAGTGGTGTAATAATGTGTTGTATTGTAGATATGTAGTGGTGTAATAATGTGTTGTATTGTAGATATGTAGTGGTGTAATAATGTGTTATATTGTAGATATGTAGTGGTAGAGTAGTGGTGTAATAATGTGTTGTATTGTAGATATGTAGTGGTGTAATAATGTGTTGTATTGTAGATATGTAGTGGTAGAGTAGTGGTGTAATAATGTGTTGTATTGTAGATATGTAGTGGTGTAATAATGTGTTGTATTGTAGATATGTAGTGGTAGAGTAGTGGTGTAATAATGTGTTGTATTGTAGATATGTAGTGGTGTAATAATGTGTTGTATTGTAGATATGTAGTGGTGTAATAATGTGTTGTATTGTAGATATGTAGTGGTAGAGTAGTGGTGTAATAATGTGTTGTATTGTAGATATGTAGTGGTGTAATAATGTGTTGTATTGTAGATATGTAGTGGTGTAATAATGTGTTATATTGTAGATATGTAGTGGTAGAGTAGTGGTGTAATAATGTGTTGTATTGTAGATATGTAGTGGTGTAATAATGTGTTGTATTGTAGATATGTAGTGGTAGAGTAGTGGTGTAATAATGTGTTGTATTGTAGATATGTAGTGGTGTAATAATGTGTTGTATTGTAGATATGTAGTGGTAGAGTAGTGGTGTAATAATGTGTTGTATTGTAGATATGTAGTGGTGTAATAATGTGTTGTATTGTAGATATGTAGTGGTGTAATAATGTGTTATATTGTAGATATGTAGTGGTAGAGTAGTGGTGTAATAATGTGTTGTATTGTAGATATGTAGTGGTGTAATAATGTGTTGTATTGTAGATATGTAGTGGTGTAATAATGTGTTGTATTGTAGATATGTAGTGGTAGAGTAGTGGTGTAATAATGTGTTGTATTGTAGATATGTAGTGGTGTAATAATGTGTTGTATTGTAGATATGTAGTGGTGTAATAATGTGTTGTATTGTAGATATGTAGTGGTAGAGTAGTGGTGTAATAATGTGTTGTATTGTAGATATGTAGTGGTGTAATAATGTGTTGTATTGTAGATATGTAGTGGTAGAGTAGTGGTGTAATAATGTGTTGTATTGTAGATATGTAGTGGTGTAATAATGTGTTGTATTGTAGATATGTAGTGGTGTAATAATGTGTTGTATTGTAGATATGTAGTGGTGTAATAATGTGTTGTATTGTAGATATGTAGTGGTGTAATAATGTGTTGTATTGTAGATATGTAGTGGTAGAGTAGTGGTGTAATAATGTGTTGTATTGTAGATATGTAGTGGTGTAATAATGTGTTGTATTGTAGATATGTAGTGGTAGAGTAGTGGTGTAATAATGTGTTGTATTGTAGATATGTAGTGGTGTAATAATGTGTTGTATTGTAGATATGTAGTGGTGTAATAATGTGTTGTATTGTAGATATGTAGTGGTAGAGTAGTGGTGTAATAATGTGTTGTATTGTAGATATGTAGTGGTGTAATAATGTGTTGTATTGTAGATATGTAGTGGTAGAGTAGTGGTGTAATAATGTGTTGTATTGTAGATATGTAGTGGTGTAATAATGTGTTGTATTGTAGATATGTAGTGGTGTAATAATGTGTTGTATTGTAGATATGTAGTGGTGTAATAATGTGTTGTATTGTAGATATGTAGTGGTAGAGTAGTGGTGTAATAATGTGTTGTATTGTAGATATGTAGTGGTGTAATAATGTGTTGTATTGTAGATATGTAGTGGTGTAATAATGTGTTGTATTGTAGATATGTAGTGGTGTAATAATGTGTTGTATTGTAGATATGTAGTGGTAGAGTAGTGGTGTAATAATGTGTTGTATTGTAGATATGTAGTGGTGTAATAATGTGTTGTATTGTAGATATGTAGTGGTGTAATAATGTGTTGTATTGTAGATATGTAGTGGTGTAATAATGTGTTGTATTGTAGATATGTAGTGGTGTAATAATGTGTTGTATTGTAGATATGTAGTGGTAGAGTAGTGGTGTAATAATGTGTTGTATTGTAGATATGTAGTGGTGTAATAATGTGTTGTATTGTAGATATGTAGTGGTAGAGTAGTGGTGTAATAATGTGTTGTATTGTAGATATGTAGTGGTGTAATAATGTGTTGTATTGTAGATATGTAGTGGTAGAGTAGTGGTGTAATAATGTGTTGTATTGTAGATATGTAGTGGTGTAATAATGTGTTGTATTGTAGATATGTAGTGGTGTAATAATGTGTTATATTGTAGATATGTAGTGGTAGAGTAGTGGTGTAATAATGTGTTGTATTGTAGATATGTAGTGGTAGAGTAGTGGTGTAATAATGTGTTATATTGTAGATATGTAGTGGTAGAGTAGTGGTGTAATAATGTGTTATATTGTAGATATGTAGTGGTAGAGTAGTGGTGTAATAATGTGTTGTATTGTAGATATGTAGTGGTAGAGTAGTGGTGTAATAATGTGTTGTATTGTAGATATGTAGTGTTGTATTTTAGATATGTAGTGGTGTAATAATGTGTTGTATTGTAGATATGTAGTGGTAGAGTAGTGGTGTAATAATGTGTTGTATTGTAGATATGTAGTGGTGTAATAATGTGTTGTATTGTAGATATGTAGTGGTGTAATAATGTGTTGTATTGTAGATATGTAGTGGTAGAGTAGTGGTGTAATAATGTGTTGTATTGTAGATATGTAGTGGTAGAGTAGTGGTGTAATAATGTGTTGTATTGTAGATATGTAGTGGTGTAATAATGTGTTGTATTGTAGATATGTAGTGGTGTAATAATGTGATGTATTGTAGATATGTAGTGGTAGAGTAGTGGTGTAATAATGTGTTGTATTGTAGATATGTAGTGGTGTAATAATGTGTTGTATTGTAGATATGTAGTGGTGTAATAATGTGTTGTATTGTAGATATGTAGTGGTGTAATAATGTGTTGTATTGTAGATATGTAGTGGTAGAGTAGTGGTGTAATAATGTGTTGTATTGTAGATATGTAGTGGTGTAATAATGTGTTGTATTGTAGATATGTAGTGGTGTAATAATGTGATGTATTGTAGATATGTAGTGGTAGAGTAGTGGTGTAATAATGTGTTGTGTTGTAGATATGTAGTGGTAGAGTAGTGGTGTAATAATGTATAGTAGATAATGTGGTAGAGTAGTTGTGTAATAATATGTTACACCATAATAAACCCCAGGAAGAGTAGCTGCTGCCTTGGCAGGAACTAATGGGGATCCATAATAAACCCCAGGAAGAGTAGCCGCTGCCTTGGCAGGAACTAATGGGGATCCATAATAAACCCCAGGAAGAGTAGCTGCTGCCTTGGCAGGAACTAATGGGGATCCATAATAAACCCCAGGAAGAGTAGCTGCTGCCTTGGCAGGAACTAATGGGGATCCATAATAAACCCCAGGAAGAGTAGCTGCTGCCTTGGCAGGAACTAATGGGGATCCATAATAAACCCCAGGAAGAGTAGCTGCTGCCTTGGCAGGAACTAATGGGGCTCCATAATAAACCCCAGGAAGAGTAGCTGCTGCCTTGGCAGGAACTAATGGGGCTCCATAATAAACCCCAGGAAGAGTAGCTGCTGCCTCGGCAGGAACTAATGGTGATCCATAATAAACCCCAGGAAGAGTAGCTGCTGCCTCGGCAGGAACTAATGGGGATCCATAATAAACCCCAGGAAGAGTAGCCGCTGCCTCGGCAGGAACTAATGGGGATCCATAATAAGCCCCAGGAAGAGTAGCCGCTGCCTCGGCAGGAACTAATGGGGATCCATAATAAACCCCAGGAAGAGTAGCCGCTGCCTCGGCAGGAACTAATGGGGATCCATAATAAACCCCAGGAAGAGTAGCCGCTGCCTCGGCAGGAACTAATGGGGATCCATAATAAACCCCAGGAAGAGTAGCCGCTGCCTTGGCAGGAACTAATGGGGATCCATAATAAACCCCAGGAAGAGTAGCCGCTGCCTTGGCAGGAACTAATGGGGATCCATAATAAACCCCAGGAAGAGTAGCCGCTGCCTTGGCAGGAACTAATGGGGATCCATAATAAACCCCAGGAAGAGTAGCTGCTGCCTTGGCAGGAACTAATGGGGATCCATAATAAACCCCAGGAAGAGTAGCTGCTGCCTCGGCAGGAACTAATGGGGATCCATAATAAACCCCAGGAAGAGTAGCTGCTGCCTCGGCAGGAACTAATGGGGATCCATAATAAACCCCAGGAAGAGTAGCTGCTGCCTCGGCAGGAACTAATGGGGATCCATAATAAGCCCCAGGAAGAGTAGCTGCTGCCTCGGCAGGAACTAATGGGGATCCATAATAAACCCCAGGAAGAGTAGCTGCTGCCTCGGCAGGAACTAATGGGGATCCATAATAAACCCCAGGAAGAGTAGCTGCTGCCTCGGCAGGAACTAATGGGGATCCATAATAAACCCCAGGAAGAGTAGCTGCTGCCTCGGCAGGAACTAATGGGGATCCATAATAAACCCCAGGAAGAGTAGCTGCTGCCTCGGCAGGAACTAATGGGGATCCATAATAAACCCCAGGAAGAGTAGCTGCTGCCTCGGCAGGAACTAATGGGGATCCATAATAAACCCCAGGAAGAGTAGCTGCTGCCTCGGCAGGAACTAATGGGGATCCATAATAAACCCCAGGAAGAGTAGCTGCTGCCTCGGCAGGAACTAATGGGGATCCATAATAAACCCCAGGAAGAGTAGCTGCTGCCTCGGCAGGAACTAATGGGGATCCATAATAAACCCCAGGAAGAGTAGCTGCTGCCTTGGCAGGAACTAATGGGGATCCATAATAAACCCCAGGAAGAGTAGCTGCTGCCTTGGCAGGAACTAATGGGGATCCATCATAAACCCCAGGAAGAGTAGCTGCTGCCTTGGCAGGAACTAATGGGGATCCATAATAAACCCCAGGAAGAGTAGCTGCTGCCTTGGCAGGAACTAATGGGGCTCCATAATAAACCCCAGGAAGAGTAGCTGCTGCCTTGGCAGGAACTAATGGGGATCCATAATAAATACAAATACACTCATAAGATCTCACACACACACTTGCTCTTCAATGACCCTCTCCTGTGCTGTTCTTTAACCCTAACCCTAACCCTCTCCTGTTCTGTTCTTTCCTCAGGTGTTCAGTGAGCGGTGCCGGATCCACTATCCCACCCCTACGGTCAAGTGACTGTCTGAGCTGATCTGACCCACTATCCCCCCCCCCCCTACGGTCAAGTGATTGTCTGAGCTGCTCTGGTGAGAATAACTGCAGGTCCAGGCGGCTGCACCAGAACCAGAACCAGACTGAGTCATACATGGACCTGACGGATCCCTGCCCTCCAGACGACCACACTGTTATTGCGCATGGTGACTGCTGCATTGTGTTGCCACCACCTCTAAGACCACCTGCTGGGGGGTAGGGTTGCCACCACCTCTGTCAAGCAATCTGCTCTGTTTATTTTCATGGCTGTAAAAAACAATAAAGTGTTTTTCCAATAGTCCTCTGGTGCCTCTGACTTAACTGGGAGGGGGGTAGCAGGGGGGTAGCAGGGAGGGGTAGGAGGGGGGTAGCAGGGGGGTAGCAGGGAGGGGTAGAAGGGGGGTAGAAGGGGGGTAGCAGGGGGGTAGGAGGGGGGTAGGAGGGGGGGTAGCAGGGAGGGGTAGGAGGGGGGTAGCAGGGAGGGGTAGCAGGGGGGTAGCAGGGAGGGGTAGGAGGGGGGTAGCAGGGAGGGGTAGGAGGGGGGTAGCAGGGAGGGGTAGGAGGGGGGGTAGCAGGGGGGTAGCAGGGGGGGGTAGCAGGGGGGGTAGCAGGGAGGGGTAGGAGGGGGGTAGCAGGGGGGTAGCAGGGAGGGGTAGGAGGGGGGGTAGCAGGGAGGGGTAGCAGGGGGGTAGGAGGGGGGTAGCAGGGAGGGGTAGCAGGGGGGTAGGAGGGGGGTAGCAGGGAGGGGTAGGAGGGGGGGTAGCAGGGGAGTAGGAGGGGGGTAGCAGGGAGGGGTAACTGACTGCCTACCTTGCTGAGCGCTCCTATTCATTTCAATGAAACCTGGGTGGAACGCTTTAGTTCTGTTTTGTTTGTGTCAGTCAGTGTGTCTGATTTCTGTTTTAGACTGTGTTTATTTAGAAGTGGTTCATCATCCACACCGTGAGTGATGAATGATGTTTAGAGTTCATCAGAGAAGTGTGTCAGCATCACCTGGTTAGCTGACTGTATCCATGGTGACAGACAGCATTCCTCTATCCCCAGATCAAATGACTGGTCAGACCTGGTCTTCATGTACCACAGATTCCTAATGCAAGTATCCTCAAAGCAGCTCCATATGCTTCTCACTTAGGCCTAGATCCAATCAGATGAGGTGTAACTGCAGATCAGATTGATCCAATCAGATCAGGTGTAACTGCAGATCAGATAGATCCAATCAGATCAGGTGTAACTGCAGATCAGATAGATACAATCAGATCAGGTGTAACTGCAGATCAGCTAGATCCAATCAGATCAGGTGTAACTGCATGGGAGATAGATCCAATCAGATCAGGTGTAACTGCTGATCAGATAGATCCAATCAGATGAGGTGTAACTGCTGATCAGATAGATCCAATCAGATGAGGTGTAACTGCATGGGAGATAGATCCAATCAGGTGAGGTGTAACTGCTGATCAGATAGATCCAATCAGATCAGGTGTAACTGCATGGGAGATAGATCCAATCAGATCAGGTGTAACTGCAGATCAGCTAGATCCAATCAGATCAGGTGTAACTGCATGGGAGATAGATCCAATCAGATCAGGTGTAACTGCTGATCAGATAGATCCAATCAGATGAGGTGTAACTGCTGATCAGATAGATCCAATCAGATGAGGTGTAACTGCATGGGAGATAGATCCAATCAGATGAGGTGTAACTGCTGATCAGATAGATCCAATCAGATCAGGTGTAACTGCATGGGAGATAGATCCAATCAGATCAGGTGTAACTGCAGATCAGATAGATCCAATCAGATGAGGTGTAACTGCTGATCAGATAGATCCAATCAGATCAGGTGTAACTGCTGATCAGATAGATCCAATCAGATGAGGTGTAACTGCTGATCAGATAGATCCAATCAGATGAGGTGTAACTGCATGGGAGATAGATCCAATCAGATCAGGTGTAACTGCTGATCAGATAGATCAGATCAGGTGTAACTGCAGATCAGATAGATCCAATCAGATGAGGTGTAACTGCTGATCAGATAGATCCAATCAGATCAGGTGTAACTGCAGATCAGATAGATCCAATCAGATGAGGTGTAACTGCAGATCAGATATATCCAATCAGATGAGGTGTAACTGCTGATCAGATAGATCCAATCAGATCAGGTGTAACTGCATGGGAGATAGATCCAATCAGATCAGGTGTAACTGCAGATCAGATAGATCCAATCAGATGAGGTGTAACTGCTGATCAGATAGATCCAATCAGATCAGGTGTAACTGCATGGGAGATAGATCCAATCAGATCAGGTGTAACTGCAGATCAGATAGATCCAATCAGATGAGGTGTAACTGCTGATCAGATAGATCCAATCAGATCAGGTGTAACTGCATGGGAGATAGATCCAATCAGATCAGGTGTAACTGCAGATCAGATAGATCCAATCAGATGAGGTGTAACTGCTGATCAGATAGATCCAATCAGATCAGGTGTAACTGCTGATCAGATAGATCCAATCAGATCAGGTGTAACTGCATGGGAGCTAGATCCAATCAGATCAGGTGTAACTGCAGATCAGATAGATCCAATCAGATGAGGTGTAACTGCAGATCAGATAGATCCAATCAGATCAGGTGTAACTGCATGGGAGATAGATCCAATCAGATCAGGTGTAACTGCTGATCAGATAGATCCAATCAGATCAGGTGTAACTGCAGATCAGATTGATCCAATCAGATCAGGTGTAACTGCTGATCAGATAGATCCAATCAGATCAGGTGTAACTGCAGATCAGATAGATCCAATCAGATCAGGTGTAACTGCAGATCAGCTACTCTTCATCCTCACTCACCTTCAGTTCAGAAAGACGGTGTAGGCTATAGAAATAATGACTGTCAAATATAAAATCCTTAAACTAAATCATATTTAATTGAGGTTATGATTCGATGTGACATTCCAGTGTAAACAAGGCTGCTTTTCTATAAATAGGACTGTGGAGCCGCTTGTGGATTTGACAGCTTTAATGCAATGTCACCTTTGTCACAGCCAAACCAAGCGCTATGCGGATGTCAGCTAAAGAAGATGTGGTTGACTAGAGTCCTTAGTTCAGAGGAAACAGAAGGCTGATGACAATGCTGGACTGTCGTTTCAGGTGTATTCCCTGTGCTTTAAACCAAATGATACACTGAGCAAAAATTGAAACTCAACATGTAAAGTGTTGGCCCCATGTTTCATGAGCTGAAATAAAATATCCCAGACATTTTCCATATTCATTTTCCATACACTATATATTTACAAAAGTATGTGGACACCAGTTGAAATTAGTGGATTCAGCCTCACCCGTTGCTGACAGGTGTATAAAATCGAGCACACAGCCATGCAATCTCCATAGACAAACATTGGCAGTAGAATGGCCTTACTGAAGAGCTCAGTGACTTTCAACGTGGCACTGTCATAGGATGCCACCTTTCCAACAAGTCAGTTCGTCAGGGACCGCTGAAGTGCGTATCGCGTAAAAATCGTCTGTCCTCGGCTGCAACACTCACTACTGAGTTCCAAACTGCCTCTGGAAGCAACGTCAGCACAATAACTGTTCATCGGGAGCTTCATGAAATGGGTTCCATGGCCGAGCAGCCGCACACAAGCCTAAGGTCACCATGAACAATGCCAAGCGCCGGCTGGAGTGGTGTAAACTCGCCGCCATTGGACTCTGGAGCAGTGGAAACGCTTTCTCTGGAGTGATGAATCAAGCTTCACCATCTGGCAGTCCGATGTACGAATCTGGGTTTGGCGGATGTCAGGAGAACGCTACCTGCCCCAATGCATAGTGCCAACTGTAAAGTTTGGTGGAGGAATAATGGTCTGGGGCTGTTTTTCATGGTTTGATCAAACTGGCTGAGCTTTATTAGAACTAGATCAAACTGGTTGAGCTTTAATAGAACTAGATCAAACTGGTTGAGCTTTATTAGAACTAGATCAAACTGGTTGAGCTTTAATAGAACTAGATCAAACTGGTTAAGCTTTATTAGAACTAGATCAAACTGGCTGAGCTTTATTAGAACTAGATCAAACTGGTTGAGCTTTATTAGAACTAGATCAAACTGGTTGAGCTTTAATAGAACTAGATCAAACTGGTTGCTTTATTAGAACTAGATCAAACTGGTTGAGCTTTATTAGAACTAGATCAAACTGGTTGAGCTTTATTAGAACTAGATCAAACTGGTTGAGCTTTATTAGAACTAGATCAAACTGGCTGAGCTTTATTAGAACTAGGTCAAACTGGTTGAGCTTTAATAGAACTAGATCAAACTGGTTGAGCTTTAATAGAACTAGATCAAACTGGTTGAGCTTTAATAGAACTAGATCAAACTGGTTGCTTTATTAGAACTAGATCAAACTGGTTGAGCTTGAATAGAACTAGATCAAACTGGTTGAGCTTTATTAGAACTAGATCAAACTGGTTGAGCTTTATTAGAACTAGATCAAACTGGTTGAGCTTTATTAGAACTAGATCAAACTGGTTGAGCTTTATTAGAACTAGATCAAACTGGCTGAGCTTTATTAGAACTAGATCAAACTGGTTGAGCTTTAATATAACTAGATCAAACTGGTTGAGCTTTAATATAACTAGATCAAACTGGTTGAGCTTTAATAGAACTAGATCAAACTGGTTGAGCTTGAATAGAACTAGATCAAACTGGTTGAGCTTTATTAGAACTAGATCAAACTGGTTGAGCTTTATTAGAACTAGATCAAACTGGTTGAGCTTTATTAGAACTAGATCAAACTGGTTGAGCTTGAATAGAACTAGATCAAACTGGTTGAGCTTTATTAGAACTAGATCAAACTGGTTGAGCTTTATTAGAACTAGATCAAACTGGTTGAGCTTTATTAGAACTAGATCAAACTGGTTGAGCTTTATTAGAACTAGATCAAACTGGTTGAGCTTTATTAGAACTAGATCAAACTGGTTGAGCTTTAATAGAACTAGATCAAACTGGTTGAGCTTTAATAGAACTAGATCAAACTGGTTGAGCTTTAATATAACTAGATCAAACTGGTTGAGCTTCATTAGAACTAGATCAAACTGGTTGAGCTTTATTAGAACTAGATCAAACTGGTTGAGCTTTAATAGAACTAGATCAAACTGGTTGAGCTTTAATATAACTAGATCAAACTGGTTGAGCTTTATTAGAACTAGATAAAACTGGTTGAGCTTTAATAGAACTAGATCAAACTGGTTGAGCATGTATATATTATAGGTAGTTCGTTTTATTAGTTGTATTAGTAGTTCTACCAAAACTTTTTTATGCTATTAATGTACTTTTTTTATTTATTATTATTTAATTGTAATTATTATTAGACAGTAGTTGCCATATTATTTTTGTTAATAAGTAAAACAAAAACAAAAAAAATTCATTTGGACACTTGAAAACGAGATGGTGGATCTCAAGAGATTTCATCCTGCAAAATGTGAAATAAATGTGAGCTTTGTTGCATCCCATCTTAAAGTATCAAATCCTCCCCCCAAATGTGCTTGTGTTCCTAGCTCCAACAGTGCAGTAATATCTAACAATACACACAAATCTAAAAGTAAAATAATGGAATTAAGAAATAAATAAATATTAGAAGGCATTTGATATCACAGCTGGATGTCCATTTAGTTAGCCCCACCCACCTCACCCCAGAAATGCAAATCAGTTGTCAAATCAGTTTCCAGAGAAAATCCAAAGATGTACATGTCTAACAGATCAACAAGTGTTCTCCAACATGTCCCAGATATGTTAATATACAAATCATATGCAATAGGGACATTTTATACCAGTTCAGCAAGCTAGTGGACTCTATCAAGTACTGTTGAAATCAATGTGATCTGTGGGGATATAATGACACCTAGAGGTTGTATGGTTGATCTCTCCCTAACCATCATTTATTCTGTATCTCACTGTTGTGATCTGGTAGGTCCCTGAAAATTGTCTCCACTTCCTTCCTGTGGAAGAGAACTACGAGCCTAATGTCAGAGAAATTGTGGACTATTTTATTTTATTTATTTATTTTACATTTATTTAACTAGGCAAGTCAGTTAAGAACAAATTATTATTTACAATGACGGCCTACACATTGTGGACTATGTATTGAGATATATTTTGTCCTATGCATTTTTTATGCGATATTTTTGTTGCTTTTTGCTATGTACAAATTCTAATAAAAGCAATCATCAAGAAATTCATTCTAGTTGCCTCCTCATTAATTTTCCTGACACCCCCACCCCCAAAAAACAAAAACAAATGTAATGTGAAAAAGTTCATTTTCAGCCCCCGCCTGATATTCTAAGAATTATTTTAGCTTATGGTTTGAGCAACATTATAGCCTTTTTTTAGACCAACGTGTGGCCGTTCGTCACGTTGTATAATGATTTGAAGACAGACGCAGGAATACTTATTAGGGCTTTTATTACTCCACCCAACACAAACACATGTATATACAAAAGGGACGTAACCCAAACAAAGAGCGAGGTGTAACCTCTACACAATACACAGGACGAGACCCGTAAACAACAAGAGCACAATACGTACTCACCAGACCAACGGACAATTATCGACAAGGACAATGGGGAACTGAGTGAGGGAAAAAAGTATTTGATCCCCTGCTGTACGTTTGCCCACGGACAAAGAAATGATCAGTCTATAATTTTAATGGTAGGTTTATTTGAACAGTGAGAGACAGAATAACAACAAAAAAATCCAGAAAAACGCATGTCAAAAATGTTATAAATTGATTTTCATTTTAATGAGGGAAATAAGTATTTGACCCCTCTGCAAAACATGACTTAGTACTTGGTGGCAAAACCCTTGTTGGCAATCACAGAGGTCAGACATTTCTTGTAGTTGGCCACCAGGTTTGCACACATCTCAGGAGGGATTTTGTCCCACTCCTCTTTGCAGACCTTCTCCAAGTCATTAAGGTTTCGAGCCTGACGTTTGGCAACTCGAACCTTCAGCTCCCTCCACAGATTTTCTATGGGATTAAGGTCTGGAGACTAGGCCACTCCAGGACCTTAATGTGCTTCTTCTTGAGCCACTCCTTTGTTGCCTTGGCCGTGTGTTTTGGGTCATTGTCATGCTGGAATACCCATCCACGACCCATTTTCAATGCCCTGGTTGAGGGAAGGAGGTTCTCACCCAAGATTTGACGGTACATGGCCCCGTCCATCTTCCCTTTGATGCGGTGAAGTTGTCCTGTCCCCTTAGTAGAAAAACACCCCCAAAGCATAATGTTTCCACCTCCATGTTTGACGGTGGGGATGGTGTTCTTGGGGTCATAGGCAGCATTCCTCCTTCTCCAAACACGGCGAGTTGAGTTGATGCCAAAGAGCTCGATTTTGGTCTCATCTGACCACATGACCTTCTCCCATTCCTCCTCTGGATCATCCAGATGTTCATTGGCAAACTTCAGACGGGCCTGGACATGCGCTGGCTTGAGCAGGGGGACCTTGCGTGCGCTGCAGGATTTTAATCCATGACGGCGTAGTGTGTTACTAATGGTTTTCTCTGAGACTGTGGTCCCAGCTCTCTTCAGGTCATTGACCAGGTCCTGCCGTGTAGTTCTGGGCTGATCCCTCACCTTCCTCATGATCATTGATGCCCCACGAGGTGAGATCTTGCATGAAGCCCCAGACCGAGGGAGATTGACCGTCATCTTGAACTTCTAACATTTTCTAATAATTGTGCCAACAGTTGTTGCCTTCTCACCAAGCTGCTTGCCTATTGTCCTGTAGCCCATCCTAGCCTTGTGCAGATCTACAATTTTATCCCTGATGTCCTTACACAGCTCTCTGGCTTTGGCCATTGTGGAGAGGTTGGAGTCTGTTTGATTGAGTGTGTGGACAGTTGTCTTTTATACAGGTAACGAGTTCAAACAGGTGCAGTTAATACAGTTAATGAGTGGAGAACAGGAGGGCTTCTTAAAGAAAAACTAACAGGTCTGTGAGACCCGGAATTCTTACTGGTTGGTAGGTGATCAAATACTTATGTCATGCAATAAAATGCAAATTAATTACTTAAAAATTATACAGTGTGATTTTCTGGATTTTTGTTTTAGATTCCGTCTCTCACAGTTGAAGTGTACCTATGATAAACATTTCAGACCTCTACATGCGTTGTAAGTAGGAAATCCTGCAAAATCGGCCGTGTATCAAATACTTGTTCTCCCCACTGTATATAAAAAAAGTATTTAGTCAGCCACCAATTGTGCAAGTTCTCCCACTTAAAAAGATGAGAGGCCTGTAATTTTCATCATAGGTACACGTCAACTATGACAGACAAATTGAGAAAAATAATCCAGAAAATCACATTGTAGGATTTTTTATGAATTTATTTGCAAATTATGGTGGAAAATAAGTATTTGGTCACCTACAAACAAGCAAGATTTCTGGCTCTCACAGACCTGTAACTTCTTCTTTATGAGGCTCCTCTGTCCTCCACTCGTTACCTGTATTAATGGCACCTGTTTGAACTTGTTATCAGTATAAAAGACACCTGTCCACAACCTCAAACAGTCACACTCCAAACTCCACTATGGCCAAGACCAAAGAGCTGTCAAAGGACACCGGAAACAAAATTGTAGACCTGCACCAGGCTGGGAAGACTGAATCTGCAATAGGTAAGCAGCTTGGTTTGAAGAAATCAACTGTGGGAGCAATTATTAGGAAATGGAAGATATACAAGACCACTGATAATCTCCCTCGATCTGGGGCTCCACGCAAGATCTCACCCCGTGGGGTCAAAATGATCACAAGAACGGTGAGCAAAAATCCCAGAACCACACGGGGGGACCTAGTGAATGACCTGCAGAGAGCTGGGACCAAAGTAACAAAGCCTACCATCAGTAACACACTACGCCGCCAGGGACTCAAATCCTGCAGTGCCAGACGTGTCCCCCTGCTTAAGCCAGTACATGTCCAGGCCCGTCTGAAGTTTGCTAGAGTGCATTTGGATGATCCAGAAGAGGATTGGGAGAATGTCAGATGAAACCAAAATATAACTTTTTGGTAAAAACTCAACTCGTCGTGTTTGGAGGACAAAGAATGCTGAGTTGCATCCAAAGAACACCATACCTACTGTGAAGCATGGGGGTGGAAACATCATGCTTTGTGGCTGTTTTTCTGCAAAGGGACCAGGACGACTGATCCGTGTAAAGGAAATAATGAATGGGGCCATGTATCGTGAGATTTTGAGTGAAAACCTCCTTCCATCAGCAAGGGCATTGAAGATGAAACGTGGCTGGGTCTTTCAGCATGACAATGATCCCAAACACACCGCCCGGGCAACGAAGGAGTGGCTTCGTAAGAAGCATTTCAAGGTCCTGGAGTGGCCTAGCCAGTCTCCAGATCTCAACACCATAGAAAATCTTTGGAGGGAGTTGAAAGTCCGTGTTGCCCAGCGACAGCCCCAAAACATCACTGCTCTAGAGGAGATCTGCATGGAGGAATGGGCCAAAATACCAGCAACAGTGTGTGAAAACCTTGTGAAGACTTACAGAAAACGTTTGACCTGTGTCATTGCCAACAAAGGGTATATAACAAAGCATTGAGAAACTTTTGTTATTGACCAAATACTTATTTTCCACCATAATTTGCAAATAAATTCATTAAAAATCCTACAATGTGATTTTCTGGATTTTTTTTCCTCATTTTTTTCTGTCATAGTTGATGTGTACCTATGATGAAAATTACAGGCCTCTCTCATCTTTTTAAGTGGGAGAACTTGCACAATTGGTGGCTGACTAAATACTTTTTTCCCCCACTGTATATATATATATATATATATATATATATATATATATATATATATATATATATATATATATATATATACACTACCGTTCAAAAGTTTGGGGTCACTTAGAAATGTCCTTTTTTTCCATGAAAACAAACATGAAATGAGTACGAAATACAGCAAAATGCATAGGACATGTAGTCATTGACAAGGTTAGAAATAATGATTTTTAATATAAATAATAATTTTGTCCTCCATCTGCAGCAATTACAGCCTTGCAGAGCTTTGGCATTCTAGTTGTCAATTTGTTGAGGTAATCTGAAGAGATTTCACCCCATGCTTCCTGAAGCACCTCCCACAAGTTGGATTGGCTTGATGAGCAATTCTTACGCACCTGTCACGATCGTCGTAATGATTGGACCAAGGCGCAGCGTGATATGCGTACATCTCTTTAATAGTGTACTAGCAACACGAACATAGAAAACGAAACAATGACACTACACAAAGAAACTAACACCCTGGCTCAACATACAAGAGTCCCCAGAGCCAGGGCGTGACAGTACCCCCCCCAAAGGCGTGGACTGCGACCGCGCCAGCATAAATCCAATAGGGGAGGGGCCGGGCGTGACCACCACCCTCTAACAACCCCCCCGTAGCGCCCCTGGTCTGGTCTGGTCCCGCTGGCTGGAGCTGGACTGGACATCGGTGGAGCGGATTGTTTAGGCTCCGGTGTGGAGCAGCTGACTGGTACCTGACCAGGCACCGGTGAAACAGGCACGGGCTGTGCCGGACTGACGACGCGCCCCACAGGCTTGGTGCGGGGAGCAGGAATGGGCCGGACCGGGCTGACGACGCGCACCATTGGCTTGGTGCGGGGAGCAGGGACGGGCCGGACCGGGCTGACGAAGCGCACCACTGGCTTGGTGCGGGGAGCAGGAACAGGCCGGGCCGGGCTGGCGACGCGCACTATAGGCTTGGTGCGGGGAGCAGGAACAGGCCGGGCCGGGCTGGCGACGCGCACCATTGGCTTGGTGCAGGGACGGGCCGGACCGGGCTGACGAAGCGCACCACTGGCTTGGTGCGGGGAGCAGGAACAGGCCGGACCGGGCTGACGACGCGCACCATTGGCTTGGTGCGGGGAGTAGGAACAGGCCGGGCCGGGCTGGCGACGCTCACCATTGGCTTGGTGCGAGGGGCAGGAACAGGCCGGGCCGGGCTGGCGACGCGCACCATTGGCTTGGTGCGAGGGGGAGGAACAGGCCGGGCCGGGCTGGCGACGCGCACCATTGGCTTGGTGCGAGGGGCAGGAACAGGCCGGGCCGGGCTAGCGACGCGCACCACAGGCTTGGTGCGAGGGACAGGAACAGGCCGGACCGTACTGGGAACACACACCACTGGCCTTGTGTGGGGATCAGGAACGAGCCGGACTGGTAACACACCTCAGTACCTCTCGCCGTGCTTCTACACTCTCCTTCCCTCTACTGACCAATGGCCCCCGTAACCTGGTGGCCTTCTCTCCTCGTCCACAAACTCGCCCTTTATCTGCCTCCAGCAGCCCCGTCGTCCATGCCGTGTGCCCCCCCAAATAAATGTATTGGGGGTGCCTCTCGCCTGTCCGACGACGGCCCGGTTGGCGCCGCTTCTCCTCTCCTGCCTGGGTCTCCCCCTTCATCGCCCTCCGGTAACGGAAGGCCTTCTCCTCCGTGATCTGCCCCCAACCAAGGAGGACATCCACTAACGTTACCTCCGGCGTTTGCTCCTGGACACGCTGCTTGGTCCTGTATTGGTGGGATCTTCTGTCACGATCGTCGTAATGATTGGACCAAGGCGCAGCGTGATATGCGTACATCTCTTTAATAGTGTACTAGCAACACGATACAAAATACAAAACAACAAAACGAAACGTGAAGTCCTCGGTCATGAACACAAACCAACACGGAACAAGATCCCACAAACACAAGTGCACCAAAGGCTGCCTAAGTATGGTTCCCAATCAGAGACAACAAGAAACAGCTGATTCTCGTTGCCTCTGATTGAGAACCACCCCGGCCAACATAGAAACACATAACCTAGAACAGAACATAGAAAACGAAACAATGACACTACACAAAGAAACTAACACCCTGGCTCAACATACAAGAGTCCCCAGAGCCAGGGCGTGACAGTACCATACGGTCAAGCTGCTTCCACAACAGCTCAATTGGGTTGAGATCCGGTGACTGTGCTGGCCACTCCAATATAGACAGAATAACAGCTGACTGCTTCTTCCCTAAATAGTTATTGCATAGTTTGGAGCTGTGCTTTGGGTCATTGTCCTGTTGCAGGAGGAAATTGGCTCCAATCAAAATGGAGTGATAGCCTTCCTTCTTCAAGATACCTTTTACCCTATACAAATCTCCCACTTTACCACCACCAAAGCACCCCCAGACCATCACATTACTGCCACCATGCTTGAGAGATGGCATCAAGCACTCCTCCATCATCTTTTCCTTTGGTCTGCATCTCACAAATGTTATTCTTTGTGATCCGAACACCTCAAACTTAAATTCATCTGTCCATAACACTTTTTTCCAATCTTCCTCTGTCCAGTGTCTGTGTTCTTTTGCCCATCTTAATCTTTTCTTTTTATTGGCCAGTCTGAGATATGGCTTTTTCTTTGCCACTCTGCCTAGAAGGTCAGCATCCCGGAGTCGCCTCTTCACTGTTGACGTTGAGACTGGTGTTTTGCAGGTACTATTTAATGAAGCTGCCAGTTGAGGACCTGTGAGGCATCTGTTTCTCAAACTAGACACTCTAATGTATTTGTCCTCTTGCTCAGTTGTGCACTGGGGCCTCCCACTCCTCTTTCTATTCGGGTTAGAGCCAGTTTGCGCTGTTCTGTGAAGGGAGTAGTACACAGAGTTGTACGAGATCTTCAGTTTCTTGGCAATTTCTCGCAATGAATAGCCTTCATTTCTCAGAACAAGAATAGACTGACGAGTTTCAGAACAAAGTTATTTGTTTCTGGCCATTTTGATTCTGTAATCAAACCTACAATTGCTGATGTTCCAGATACTCAACTAGTCTCAAGAAGGCCAGTTTTATTGTTTCTTTAATCAGCACAACAGTTTTCAGCTGTGCTAACATAATTGCAAAAGGGGTTTCTAATGATCAATTAGCCTTTTAAAATGATAAACTTGGATTTGCAAACACAACGTGCCATTGGAACACAGGACTGATGGTTGCTGATAATGGGCCTCTGTACGCCTATGTAGATATTCCATTACAAATCAGCCGTTTCCAGCTACAATAGCCATTTATTACATTAACAATGTCTACACTGTTTTTCTGATCAATTTGATGTTATTTTAATGGACTAAAAAATTGCTTTTCTTTAAAAAACAAGGACATTTCTATGTGACCCCAAACTTTTGAACGGTAGTATATATATATATATATATATATATATAATATATATATATATATATATATATATATATATATATATATATAATATATATATAATATATATATATATATATATATATATATATAATATATATATATATATATATTATATATATATATATATATATATATATATATATATATATATATATACTACCGTTCAAAAGTTTGGGATCACATAGAAATGTCCTATATATATATATATATACAGTTGAAGTCAGAAGTTTACATACACCTTAGCCAAATACATTTAAACTCAGTTTTTCACAATTCCTGACATTTAATCCTAGTAAAAATTCCCTGTCTTAGGTCAGTTAGGATCACCACTTTATTTAAAGAATGTGAAATGTCAGAATAATAGTAGAGAGAATGATTTATTTCAGCTTTTATTTATTTCATCACATTCCCTGTGGGTCAGAAGTTTACATACACTCAATTAGTATTGGATAGCATTGCCTTTAAATTGTTAAACTTGGGTCAAATGTTTCAGTTAGCCTTCCACAAGCTTCCCACAATAAGTTGCCCATTCCTCCTGACAGAGCTGGTGCAACTAGGTCAGGTTTGTAGGCCTCCTTGCTCGCACATGCTTTTTCAGTTCTGTCTACACATTTTCTATAGGACTGAGGTCAGGGCTTTGTGATGGCCACTCCAATACCTTGACTTTGTTGTCCTTAAGCCATTTTGCCACAACTTTGGAAGTATGCTTGTGGTCATTGTCCATTTGGAATACCCATTTGCGACCAAGCTTTAACTTCCTCACTGATGTCTATCCACATAATTTTCCTTCCTCATCTATTTTGTGAAGTGCACCAGTCCCTCCTGCAGCAAAGCACCCCCACAGCATGATGCTGCCACCCCCGTGCTTCACGGTTGGGATGGTGTTCTTCGGCTTGCAAGCAGTCCCCTTTTTCCTCCAAACATAACGATGGTCATTACGGCCAAAGAGTTCTATTTTTGTTTCATCAGAGGACATTTCTCCAACAGTACGATCTTTGTCCCCATGTGCAGTTGCAAACTGTAGTCTGGCTTTTTTATGGCGGTTTTGGAGCAGTGGCTTCTTCCTTGCTGAGCGGCCTTTCAGGTTATGTCAATATAGGACTAGTTTTACTGTGGATATAGATACTTTTGTACCTGTTTCCTCCAGCATCTTCACAAAGGTCCTTTGCTGTTGTTCTGGGATTAATTTGCACTTTTCGCACCAAAGTACGTTCATCTCTAGGAGACAGAACGCGTCTCCTTCCTGAGCGGAATGATGGCTGCGTGGTCCCATGTTGTTTATGCTTGCGTACTATTGTTTGTACAGATGAACGTGGTATCTTCAGGCATTTGGAAATTGCTCCCAAGGATGAACCAGACTTGTGGAGGTCTAGAATTTTTATTCTGAGGTCTTGGCTGATTTCTTTAGATTTTCCCATGATATTGAGCAAAGAGGCACTGTGTTTGAAGGTAGGCCTTGAAATACATCCACAGGTACACCTCCAATTAACACAAATTATGTCAATTAGCCTATCAGAAGCTTCTAAAGCCATGACATCATTTTCTGGAATTTTCCAAGCTGTTTAAAGGCACAGTCAACTTAGTGTATGTAAACTTCTGACCCACTGGAATTGTGATACAGTGAATTATAAGTGAAATAATCTGTAAACAATTGTTGGAAAAATTACTTGTGTCATGCACAAAGTAGATGTCCTAATCGACTTACCAAAACTATAGTTTGTTAACAAGAAATTTGTGGAGTGGTTGAAAAATGAGTTTGAATGACTCCAACCTAAGTGTATGTAAACCTCCGACTTCAACTGTATATATATATATATATATATATATATATATATATATATATATATATATATATATATATATTCGAGGAAAGAAGCACTTTGCTCTTGCTTTCTGGATATAAAATAGGCTAAAGCGTTCTCAATAAACTGGCGGGGAAGTTTAAATGGCAAAAGCTTCTTTGGTGTGATGTGATCACATTAGCTGGTGGTAAAAATAAAATTGTGCCCAATATTTATGTTTACAATGAAATGTATTACATCAGAAGGCCCAGTTTTTCCAATCAAATGTATGAATTAAGTTACAACGTTTTCCTATCAGTCTAATTTGCATGAACATTGTGATTGGATGATAGAAGTGAGGGTTATCGAATCAGGATCAAATCCTCTGATCTCCTTGAGCTCATTAATGATAAAATGTTCATATTTAAAAATTGCTGAAAGGCCAGTCTCTTTGGCAGTGACAAGGAGTGGCAAGGAGTGGAATGTTAACTAAATAGTCTGGTACTCAGGCTAGGTGGAATGTTAACTAACTAGTCTGGTACCCAGGCTAGGTGGAATGTTAACTAACTAGACTGGTACTCAGGCTAGGAAAACACAAGTTTGGAAAGCAAATGGCTCATGCTTATTAAATGTAATGGCAAAAATGTAGATTTCCGCTTAAATAGTAACTGCTTTTAATGATCTGATAAGGACATGCATAAACTTGGTATCATTGGAAAGAACACACCTGGGAGATTCTAAGGAAATGGTCAGAACATAGACAGGAATGTCACAGTTCAGATCACAGAAGGTCAAGCACACACAAAGTAACCATTTTCTAATTTTGGACAAGCTATAAGTTAATTATTGATGAATAGAGCTGGAAACACATCAGATTGCTTCCACAACAAGTCAAAAACTTCTAGGGGGAAAATGGGATTGATAGACACAGCAGCTAGAACTTTACAGACTTTTTATAAGGGGTGTCATGTGCAGTCAAGGGACATCGCCAAGTGTCCCCTCAACCTCTCCAAAGTGTCCTAAGTATGTAAATAAGGCAATTCCACTGCTACATTGAATATGCCTAAAAGTTCTTGGTCACTATAAAAACACAATTTCTACAATATCAATCTCTCTCAAATATCCCAGTGAACCTGGGTGGTACTGGCTCCACATAATCTTCAATGACCGTATGCCTTTCTGTCCTCAGGTTAATCTCCTTCTGTTGTGCTGGTTCCAGTGCCCCTACCTCTGTTCTTCTGTCTTCTCTGTTGATGCCTAGGTGTCCTCCCTGCCCCCCCCCCCCCCCCCCCCACATCTAGATGAACTGGCTGAGAGGGGAGTGGAGCCAGGGCATGCAGTGGGGGTAGTGGGAGAGGAGTGTGGCCTTTGTGGTGTGGTGGAGCTGGAACCATCAGTAGAGACAGCATTAGAGACAGCAGCGGGGGTTGTGGATCTGGCAGGGGAGGGTGAAGACCTTGACTGGCGGGGGCGCTTGCTGGGCGGTGGTTTTCTCCCAAACGTCATCATTTTAAAGTCATTTAGCAGACGCTCTTATCCAGAGCGACTTACAAATTGGTGCATTCAACTTAGGATAGCCAGTGGGACAACCCCCCTTTTTTTATGGGGTAGAAGGATTACTGTTATACTATTCCAGGTATTCCTTAAAGAGGTAGGGTTTCAAGTGTCTCCGGAAGGTGGTCAGTGACTCCGCTGTCCTGCCATCGTGGGGGAGCTTGTTCCACCATTGGGGTGCCAGAGCAGCGAATAGCTTTGACTGGGCTGAGCGGGAACTGTGCTTCCGTAGAGGTAGGGGGGCTAGCAGGCCAGAGGTGGATGAACGTAGTGTCCTCGTTTGGATGTAGGGTCTGATCAGAGCCTGATGTAAGGAGGTGCCGTTCCCCTCACAGCTCCGTAGGCAAGCACCATGGTTTTGTAGTAGATGCGAGCTTCAACTGGAAGCCAGTGGAGTATGCGGTGGAGCGTGGTGACATGAGAGAACTTGGGAAGGTTGAACACCAGACGGGCTGCAGCGTTCTTCTTTTCAAAATGGTTGACGAAGTCATCCACAGAGAGGGAGGGGGGAGGAGGAGGAGGATTCAGCAGGGAGGAGAAGGTGGCAAAGAGCTTCCTAGGGTTAGAGGCAGAGGCTTGAAATCTAGAGTGGTAGAAAGTGGCTTTAGCAGCAGAAACAGAGGAAGAAAATATAGAGAGGAGGGAGTGAAAAGATGCCAGGTCCGCAGGGAGTCTAGTTTTCCTCCATTTCCGCTCGGCTGCCCGGAGCCCTGTTCTGTGAGCTCGCAATGAGTCGTCAAGCCACGGAGCAGGAGGGGAGGACCGAGCCGGACGGGGGGATAGGGGACATAGAGAGTCAAAAGATGCAGAAAGGGAGGAGAGGAGGGTTGAGGAGGCAGAATCAGGAGATCGGAGAAGGATTTAGCAGAGGGAAGAGATGATAGGATGGAAGAGGAGAGAGTAGCGGGAGAGAGAGAGCGAAGGTTGCGATGGCACATTACCATCTGAGTAGGGGCAGAGTGAGTAGTGTTGGAGGAGAGCGAGAGAGAAAAGGATACAAAGTAGTGGTCGGAGACTTGGAGGGGAGTTGCAGTGAGATTAGTAGAAGAACAGCATCTAGTAAAGATGATTGCCTGCCTTGTGAGTAGGGGGGACGGTGAGAGGGTGAGGTCAAAAGAGGAAAGGAGTGGAAAGAAGGAGGCAGAGAGAAATGAGTCGAAGGCAGACGTAGGGAGGTAAAAGTCACCCTGAACTGTGAGGGGTGAGCCATCCTCAGGAAAGGAACTTATCAAGGCGTCAAGCTCATTGATGAACTCTCCAAGAGAACCTGGAGGGCGATAAATGATAAGGATGTTAAGCTTGAATGGGCTAGTGACTGTGACAGCATGGAATTCAAATGAGGAGATAGACAGATGGGTCAGGGGGAAAAGAGAGAATGTCCACTTGGGAGAGATGAGGATTCCTGTGCCATCGCCGCGCTGACCAGATGCTCTTGGGGTATGCGAGAACACATGGTCAGACGAGGAAAGAGCAGTAGGAGTAGCAGTGTTTTCTGTGATAATCCATGTTTCCGTCAGCGCCAAGAAGTCAAGGGACTGGAGGGTAGCATAGGCTGAGATGAACTCTGCCTTGTTGGCTGCCGGAGACCTGGAACTCCACGTGGGTGGTGCGCGCAGGGACCACCAGGTTAGAGAGGCAGCAGCCACACGGTGTGAGGCGTTTGTATGGCCTGTGCAGAGAGGAGATGTTAGAGCCGAGGCTAGGGCAGTGGCTATGGTAAAGAGGAAAGGAAGCCACTACAGGAGAGAACAGGGATAAGCGAACACATAGTTGACAGGCTACAGAAAAGGCTACAATAATGCAAAGGAGATCGGAATGAAATGAACTAAACATCTGGGAAAGCGAGAGAGCGGGGCCTCCCTCACTTACCTTTCACTGAAACACTCAAATATAACTCTCCCAACTTCCACTTTAGAAATTATAATTGTTATAAACTACAGCGGTTCAATGTTTTCTAGGAATAGACTCTAACTTATTTTATTCAGCTAGTATCGTATATGAAGATTATGACGTTGTTAATGTTTTAAGTGGAACCGGAGAGGACGTTGATTTTAGTATCAAGAGGGAATGTTTTAGTGTAACGCCACATACAACAGACAGGAAGTGTGTTGTAGACAGGGGATTGGACAGTAGAGGGAGCCACCCACATCTTGGGGAGATTATATATACTGGGGGAAAAACGAAGGAGAGGGCAGAGCGACCATTGCAATCCGGGCCGTCGCTCTCCGGATGTCATGACATCTGTCACTTATGCTGAAGCTTGTGATATGAATAAACCTTATGATCCAAGTTCAGTATGAGCGGACTCCTTTGTTCATCAGCAATAATTGCCAGCATTCACCCGATACGACAAATGGCGCCCAACGTGGGGCTGGTCTGCATCTCTCCTCTGTTTCATTCAGCCGCCAAGCTAACTCGGTCTGAAGTGCCAGAAAAGGGTGAGTTTTCCTCACAGCTTTGGAGATTGTTAGTTTGGATGCTATGTGATTGTACACTGGAGGAATGTACCATTACGACCGTGCCTCGTGTGGCGTTATTGCTGAGAACGGGGGGGTCTGGCTAATCATTATAAAAAATTTAAAACAGCGCAAAAGTGGGTAGAGCCTATATTGGCTATAGAGATGTGTTGCTTGAATAGGAAGTCAAGAACAATCGGGGCCAAGATACGTATATAAGTTAGGACATTGCAGGATTTGATAAGCCCTCGGAACAAACGAGGCGACCGCATGGTGGGCCATAAAATCCTGGTAACGCGTTAGGGGTTTCAGGTCAGTCAGTCAGTCTTGGACTGGAGTTTGGTTGTAGATTTAGTGGGGGTTGCTTGCCCATCTTCTATTCGACGGGATATCTGCTTGGGGGGGACCGCTCATAAAATATCCAGAACTCACGGCAGCCTAAAGTTAGGAAAAAGGAAAAAGTAATTAAAGACGCAATGTCAGGTGCATTGTTTTTATGCTACATGGTGCATACAGGCTAAATGCTAAATGCTAATATGCTGCATGCTAACATGTGACCGTAGAGGTCCACTGCGATGGGAGAAAGCCTCTTAAATTATGTTTGTCTGTAGAATTTCGGTTCTAGGTTTTGTGAGCGCTGTTAAATGTTGTTTGACTATGAGGGGGAAACGGAGGTACAGCAGGACTGTTAACTGTCTATTTGGGGTTGGGGAGAGATCTAAGAATCTCCCTTCCACGGTGAAAAAGTATTTTTTGAATGTATCGCGCATGCGTGGGATTTTACTAAACAACACATCTGTTACACTGCAGGGGGAGACAGAGAGACACAGACGAGGGAACAAAGAGGAGAGATTTTAACACGAATCTTATAGTTTTAAAGCGGCTGCTGTTTGAAAATGAAACTATTTGTTGGGATGTAGTGAATTTATAAATTGGGTATATGTTGACGTAATTAATTAAATTAAATGACGGATTAAAATAAAATAAAAATGTTTTTGAGCGATCTATTTAGTCCTGAGTTCAGTCTTAGAGCGAATGTGAACGAAGGAATATTGAATATGGTTGAAATAACTCGGTGATTGCAGTAACTACTAAAATCTTTTTCTGTGTCTCTGCTTTTGTCATATGAGAGGAACAATGGAGAGAGAAGGAGAGGGGGTGCTGACGTACACGTCACGTGACGCGACAGAGGATCGAGTCAAAGGTTTGAGACTGGTCTGGTTACAAAATCTTCCCCTACAGGATGTTTGATGTTATGACAATTTCACATAGGCTTGGCAAATACTATTTCATTAAAAATTGCATTTGAGGCTATGTGCATCACTTGGGTTGATTGGAGTTGTGTTGGGAATCAAGGGAATCAAGGACTGACATTATTCTGTAAAATTAAGATAATTAGGTGCTTATAGAACAAGGGGGTTATGGGAATTGTAGTAATGGTAGGGTTACAGGCTTTGTTTATGGGTATTGTAGTCTGAAGTTGACTACTTGCATTTGATGGGTTGTGGTAAGATAGCCACCACTAATTGATAAATTGGTGACATAAGATGTAGAAATAAAAAATTGGTTTTAATTATTCATAATTTTTAATTGATTTTTTAATTGATTTTTTTTATTTTAATTAGAAATGGTTTTTGAATAGAAATTTTAATTGAATTATTTCATAGTCATATTTTTATTGATTTATTTAAAAAAAAAAAAAAGTTGTTTGGGTTATATTAATAATTAAAGGGGGGAAGCCATAGGCTATATAGTCTAAAATAAAATAATTCACGATAAAGGAATATAAAAGGGTTGTTATAATGGGGAGAAAGGACAGCAAGGCTATGAAGGTGATTACACCGGTTGATATAGGGAAAAAAATAGTAATCCTTTAACTAAAGTAGTGTTAGGTTATCCGGCAAATGAAACAAAAGTTGCCCTTCATTCTCAAACAAAAACTGATAAAATATTCCAGCGATAAGATAAACAACGGTATAGAGAAGGCGACAGAAAAACTAAGCGCAGAAGTCAGTATACAGTACACCTTTCTCACATACGGATTCAGCAAAAAGACACCCACCTTATGAGAAGGAAGTAGAGCTTAGGGATGTTTATCCTCAGCTTCCAGGGATCATCCAGGAGGGTGATTGTTGCATCAGAGATGAAGATGAATAATAGATAGAGGACAAGCAGAAACGACAATGAAGATGAATCCAAAACTCCAGAAGGAAGAAAATGAGATGTCTGGAAGAGAAGAAGTAACACAACTGGATGAACAACTCAAGAAGAGAAGATACAGAAGGAGAAACCTGCTGAGAAAATAATCCCAAGAATTGGAGGAGAAGAATACATTGAGGAGGAAAAAGGCCAATAGTAAGAAGATGATGGAAGATGATATTTCGAGGACAGAACTTAGAATATAAGCTTTTGAAGAATCCTGATATGTCAACAGCAAGAAAGAACAGGATCAAGAAACTCTCAGAAAACTCAATCATACAACTGGTGGAGAAGAGAAGCTTTGGTTATGAAGAATCAAAGTGAACCAAATCAACAATCACTGTTACAGCTTCAACTGAACAAGATCAAATGCAATTGTACCAGCCACCAAGGGGGGTACCAGGTGTTCCATATCCACAGCCAGTTTCTGGACAGACACAGAATTGGAGAGGAAGAGGACGAGAAGAAATAGAAGGAGGAGGAAGATTTCAGCTACACTTCCAGCAACTTTCAGAAGAATGGTATAATTGTGGACAGATTGGTCACTTTACCTGTGACTGCAATGGGCCAGGAGGAAACAACAGAGAACATTTTTAAGGAAGATACAGGGGCCAGTCAAGATCACCTGTTCTCCAGGTGAACCCTAAGGATTCTAGAGTGCCTAGAAGATACGAAGGGGGGTGTCAGCTGATAGCACCGATTAGGGAGAAGAACAAAAATATCCAACAATTGAAGTGAAAATAAAAAGGACTATGAGAAGTGATGGTGAATAGTGGAAAAACGTATCTGTGTTCAGCCTAAAGAGGTTAAACATCTCACTATGTAAAATTAAGTAATTAGGATAGGGATTTGAGGTAGTAAAACAGTTAATTACTCTTAGGGAACCAATTGAGCTATGCTATAAAAAATCTAAGAGAAATTAAAATAGACATACTAATATTAGAACATATACCTATTGCATTGTTGGGAAGAGATGCATTGTGTAAATTGAACTGTACAATAAGATGTACACTAGACGGCTGTCTGGTAGAAGATTTTAAAAAGTAGGGTTTTTGGGAATCATATTGGCTTAAAAAGATAATATCATAGGAAGGATGATAATCTATTAGACTGCCTATTAGACAATCTGTCTGGAAAATAAAGTTAAAAGGGGTGACTGTTATTCTGGGTTACATTCTTACACCAAGAGATTTCAGGCTAGGCTAAAAGGTGTTTAGTCGTTTGCCAAGTCTGTGTGTAAAGAAGTCAGAAGCAGGTGGGGACTTTCCCAATCACATATTCTAAAAATTGGTGGTAAAGGGATTTTGTGAATAAATCAGTGGAAAAGGTTTTTAAAGGTTAGGAGAAAAGATTAGATTAAAAAAAGTTAGGAGAACTAGGTTGAAGGGACTCTAAGACAGTAAGCTAAGTTTCAAAGTTAGTAGTAAGAGAGAGAGAACAATGGTGAAGGACATTTTAGAGTAGGGAGATCAAGGTAATTATAGGTGTATTTTTTATAATCAAAAGTTTGAAAGTCAGGGATTAGAGGTAGGACTGAGAGTTGGAAAAAGTGACACTAGTGGTGATAGATGGAAGTACAAGCAAAGAGTTCAAAGCTTTGGGGAAAATGGATGAAGTAACTAAGGACATTAACACTTCAGTCTATTAAAACAACAGTGAGAAGCAATTTAACTATAGCCATAAATATATCGCATTTGATTATAAGGGAACCAATAGCTCCAGCACCAATTTTAGGGGAAATACTTATTAGGGTTAGGATGGGGACGTTCCTCCCACATGGAGAGATAATTATGGAGAAGAAGTATTGTTATCAGGACCAGATGTAGAAGCTGTTGCCCCTAATCAAAGGAGGTATAGTTTGTACAACAATATGAAGTGGAAGAGGGTTATGAGTGATTGTTCACTTATTTTGCGTAATGTTACAGAGAAAGATCAGGGAGAATATATGTGTACTTATCTAGTGCAAGCATTAAAATTTGTTCCGGTTAAGAATTATTGGTTAAAGGGCTATGTAATTCGTAAAGTGACGCTTATAATGGAAGATTTGAAGTCTGTTGAAGCTTCCACAGTCACCGAGGGAGTTCAGGAGGAGTAGATTACAGTAGTCACTCCAACAGTAAATAATGCACATAGGATATCGGTAGCTTTCCTACTAGAAATAATTAAGGTTAATACATCAACTAAATCAACTACTTTGATGGTAACTTTGGAAGGGATTAATGATACGATGGCAATAGCAAATGTAGGAAGTATGACACCGACAACAACTTTTCTGAAATTAAAGGGGGTAGCAAGAAGGACTCAGGGGTTTATGGTACGGATGGAGAGTGCTGTCAATGATAGTACGAATAGGGTTAAAATAGGAGAGCAGATAGTAGTAGAGAGTCAATATAGATTCATCTGAAATAGTGAAGGATACTATCATGGAGGTACAGGATGAGGTCTTTGATTTTAATGACAGACAAGGAGAGGTATCTGCAGTACCGCTCGTTAGGGAAGAGAGAAACTAAATGCATGTAGTTTGATTCTTCTGTTGTGAAAATTAGAGATAGATGGCCAGGTAGGAATCTTTGGTTCCAGCGGTTAACTCATTCTGTAAGATCAGTGAGGAATCTTGAGGGTCCATGTCTGTTGAGAATTCCAGACAAACATGTTAGAGACGGTCGCTCGACCTCTATCAAGTGTGTGTCAGTCTTATGCGTTGTCATGGCTGTTGTATCAGCAACAACAATCAGTAACAGATAAAATAATGTCGTTGTCAAAACATTTGTTTAAGCCTAGGTTTAGGTGTTCTTGGTTAAATGAATTACCCTATGGGAATTTGTTGGATGGTAAGGAAAGTCCGGTAACAGCGAACCCTGAAGCATTTGAGGTGAAAGCAGTGAGGGCTAAAAATTGTTTTTGTTCTAATAAAACATATGATGTAAAGGGTATGTTCATGGGAATATCAGATTGTGATGATTATATGATGACTTTGGATAAGCATGAACATAAGATTAGAGATGACAAATATAATGTAACTTTTTATGTACCAGTTAGTAAGAAAAGCAGGACTTTGATGGATAAAAGATTAGCTTTTGCCTGACAATGTGACTATGGGGAATTTTAGAGATATTTGGAGGGTTTGTGGTGATGAAATATATATTCTTACCCTATTGATGGACAGGATGTTGTTACATGTCAACGTTGAAGCTTCCATATGAGGTTTTACCATTAAAAGAGGGGTAGCACCGAACACAGATCAATCTGAAGCTAGGTTTGGAAATAGGGTGAAAAGAGACATGGTGGCATGTCATAGTCTTCAAGCCTATCATTGAAGGATAAATCTAAGGGAGAAGGGGGGACTTTTTCCATGGTATGGTGTAACATTTGGGAAGATCATATTGATAATATTAGTTATACTTTGAGTCCAGATAGTTCAGATATTATCACTAGGGTTATATATGCATTGAAGAATATAAGGGATGCGTTTGGGAGATCTGAGGGAGCTGGATGGTCAGCGAAGTCTTGGTTGCAAGATCAGTTAGGCCAGTAGGAGCAGTGATGGATTACATTTTAATGGCAGCTTTGATAGCACTGTGTGTGATGTTTGTAATTTGTTACTGACCTTTGAGAAAGCTATGAGATTGAGATAGGTTGGAGTAGTGATGCCTGGAGACAACACTCAGATGCCGGTGTTGACTGTTCCTGATCGGGATGAAGATGGACAAGTGGAACTGGATGGATAAATATCCTTTTTGATCATTTTTCAAATTTTTTTTTTCAATATTAGTGTGTTTTAGTATGATTTTATGAATCAAAGGGGGGAAATGGGTTAATGTGATTCATACATCATTTATATATCATTTTTATATTCTTAGTGGATCTTGATGTTTAATTTGAAAGTGTTTGTTTTGCAAAAGATACTGTTTGGTCTTTTCTTTTCTTCCAGAAGCATTTGGGGGA
The DNA here is from genome assembly GCF_964263955.1 of Coregonus lavaretus. Lineage (NCBI taxonomy): Eukaryota > Metazoa > Chordata > Actinopteri > Salmoniformes > Salmonidae > Coregonus > Coregonus lavaretus. The sequence goes on from NW_028164603.1 coordinate 209,981, forward strand.
ACATGTAGAGATTGAAATACTCAAACAAGGACAATATGAAGGGACAATATGAAAGGACAATGACTGGAGGAGATGAAACAAGAAAGGTGTGGAAAGATTCCGATTCCATCATCAACAATACATTGGAAGAGGAGACTACGGGGAGATGAAGTGTAGTGGACTACATTCCAGTGTCTGCAATGAAATATAGACATGTGTAATACATAATTTGTGTCATATTCTTAGGTATTAATTTTTGTAGAATGATATTTGATGTTATTGAATACATGTGGGGATCTTAGATGTTTTTGTTTATTTCGTTGATGCTTAGGGACAGGGAGTCTAGGCAGGGAGAGGTCCACTGTAGGGTCCAATGGGTTGACCAGCCTTAGAGTGGACATTTTTTGGATAGTATTTTGTTTGCAGGGGCTTTCATGTGTATTTAATTGCATCATAGTTTCAAATGCATTTACATGGTTTATGAGTTTATCTGGAGTATCTAGGTGGTTGCCTGGGGCAGAGGGACTGTGAGAGAATTTTACTGTCTTGATTGATAAAGATGGCTGCCGGACAGTTTTTCGCTCTTACACTCCATAAAGATTTGTTCATATTTCATAGTAATGTATTCACACTTCATAAACATTTATTCATATTTCATGGAAAGGTATTTACACTCTAGAGAAGAATGTTTTTGGTTTAATGTTAAAGATACTCAATAAGATAAATTGTCACTTGTCATAATCCTATTCTGTTTGTTTTCGAGACTGTTTAGTCTCGAAGGGGGGAATATCGTATATGAAGATTATGACGTTGTTAATGTTTTAAGTGGAACCGGAGAGGACGTTGATTTTAGTATCAAGAGGGAATGTTTTAGTGTAACGCCACATACAACAGACAGGAAGTGTGTTGTAGACAGGGGATTGGACAGTAGAGGGAGCCACCCACATCTTGGGGAGATTATATATACTGGGGGAAAAACGAAGGAGAGGGCAGAGCGACCATTGCAATCCGGGCCGTCGCTCTCCGGATGTCATGACATCTGTCACTTATGCTGAAGCTTGTGATATGAATAAACCTTATGATCCAAGTTCAGTATGAGCGGACTCCTTTGTTCATCAGCAATAATTGCCAGCATTCACCCGATACGACACTAGTTAACACACTAAACAGATCATTCGTGTCCGTGTCTAACGTTGTGTAAAGTTTTGGGTTAGTTTTGACAGTTTGAGTGAGTATGTCGTCAACTTATTCAGCCAGTTAGTTAGCTAGCTAGAATAGTTAGCATATTAGCTAGCCATCGCTCTCTGTCATCGAACCAACCCCTCCTCCCACGGTATGAAACACACAGAGAAAGCCAAGCTAACGTTAACTAGTCACCCATGTCTTGAATAAAAATTAAAATAAGTGTAGGTTATAAACGTACCCTTAGTAGCTACTGTTAGCTAGTTAAGTGTAAAGCTAGCTACTGAATCAATGTAGCTAGTTCGCGTCTGTCCCAACGGAGAGAAAGAGAAAGCGTCTCCAAACGCAGAAGCCCGGTTAATACAAACATATCTTTCCAAGCCAACAAGCTCATCCTCATCACCCTCTCTGTGGGGAATAACATGATGGAATACAGAGGGATCAATACTGCTGTCAGATACACATCATTAGAGTTGACTCATTTTACTAAACTACATTACTGGAATGGAAAAACAATATACTAGAAGATAACACCCAGACTAAACTGGGTTAGAAATTCCCTGCTGGTGACTTTCAGCATCTCCCAGCCCTCTCTCAGACTAACTCTGTACATGTCTAACTCCTTCAGTAGGCTCCCCTCCCCCAATGGACATAGCACACCAGGGAGATTGTAGACTGGCCCTTCACACCTGGCCAGGGGGGTTATAGACTGGCCCTTCACACCTGGCCAGGTGTGAAGGGCCAGTCTATAACCCCCCTGGCCAGGTGTGAAGGGCCAGTCTATAACCCCCCTGGCCAGGTGTGAAGGGCCAGTCTACAATCTCCCTGGTGTGCTATGTCCATTGGGGGAGGGGAGCCTACTGAAGGAGTTAGACATGTACAGAGTTAGTTATAGACTGGCTCTTCACACCTGGCCAGGGGGATTATAGACTGGCCCTTCACACCTGGCCAGGGGGGTTATAGACTGGCCCTTCACACCTGGCCAGGGGGGTTATAGACTGGCCCTTCACACCTGGCCAGGGGGACTGTAGACTGGCCCTTCACACCTGGCCAGGTGAGAGAGCAGCAAGCTCACCTCTGTCAACATAGCATCTCAGAGTAGAGACAGCTAGAGAGTGCTGATCTAGGAGTAGTTTAGTTTTTTAGATCATAATCAGATTATTTGGACACTGTCTGGAGAGTGAAACACAGACAAACAGAGGTGTGAAACACACAGACAAACAGAGGTGGGAAACACACAGACAAACAGAGGTGGGAAACACACAGACACACAGAGGTGGGAAACACACAGACACACAGAGATGGGAAACACACAGACACACAGAGGTGGGAAACACACAGACAAACAGAGGTGGGAAACACACAGACAAACAGAGGTGGGAAACACACAGACAAACAGAGGTGGGAAACACACAGACACACAGAGGTGGGAAACACACAGACACACAGAGGTGGGAAACACAGACAAACAGAGGTGGGAAACACACAGACACACAGAGGTGGGAAACACACAGACAAACAGAGGTGGGAAACACACAGACACACAGAGGTGTGAAACACACAGACACACAGAGATGTGAAACACACAGACACACAGAGGTGGGAAACACACAGACACACAGAGGTGGGAAACACACAGACACACAGAGGTGGGAAACACACAGACACACAGAGATGGGAAACACACAGACACACAGAGGTGGGAAACACACAGACAAACAGAGGTGGGAAACACACAGACACACAGAGGTGGGAAACACACAGACACACAGAGGTGTGAAACACACAGACACACAGAGGTGGGAAACACACAGACACACAGAGGTGGGAAACACACAGACACACAGAGGTGGGAAACACACAGACACACAGAGGTGTGAAACACACAGACACACAGAGGTGGGAAACACACAGACAAATAGAGGTGTGAAACACACAGACACACAGAGGTGTGAAACACAGACAAACAGAGGTGGGAAACACACAGACACACAGAGATGTGAAACACACAGACACACAGAGGTGTGAAACACAGACAAACAGAGGTGTGAAACACACAGACACACAGAGGTGGGAAACACACAGACACACAGAGGTGTGAAACACACAGACACACAGAGGTGGGAAACACACAGACACACAGAGGTGGGAAACACACAGACACACAGAGGTGTGAAACACAGACAAACAGAGGTGTGAAACACAGACAAACAGAGGTGGGAAACACACAGACACACAGAGGTGGGAAACACACAGACACACAGAGGTGTGAAACACACAGACACACAGAGGTGGGAAACACACAGACACACAGAGGTGTGAAACACAGACAAAATGAGGTGGGAAACACACAGACACACAGAGGTGGGAAACACACAGACACACAGAGGTGGGAAACACACAGACACACAGAGGTGTGAAACACAGACAAACAGAGGTGGGAAACACACAGACACACAGAGATGTGAAACACACAGACACACAGAGGTGTGAAACACAGACAAACAGAGGTGGGAAACACACAGACACACAGAGGTGTGAAACACACAGACACACAGAGGTGGGAAACACACAGACACAGAGAGATGGGAAACACACGGACACACAGAGGTGGGAAACACACAGACAAACAGAGGTGGGAAACACACAGACACACAGAGGTGTGAAACACACAGACACACAGAGGTGGGAAACACACAGACACACAGAGGTGGGAAACACACAGACACACAGAGGTGTGAAACACACAGACAAACAGAGGTGGGAAACACACAGACACACAGAGGTGGGAAACACACAGACACACAGAGGTGGGAAACACACAGACACACAGAGGTGTGAAACACACAGACAAACAGAGGTGGGAAACACACAGACACACAGAGGTGGGAAACACACAGACACAGAGAGATGGGAAACACACGGACACACAGAGGTGGGAAACACACAGACACAGAGAGATGGGAAACACACGGACACACAGAGGTGGGAAACACACAGACAAACAGAGGTGGGAAACACACAGACACACAGAGGTGGGAAACACACAGACACACAGAGGTGGGAAACACACAGACACAGAGAGATGGGAAACACACGGACACACAGAGGTGGGAAACACACAGACAAACAGAGGTGGGAAACACACAGACACACAGAGGTGGGAAACACACAGACACACAGAGGTGGGAAACACACAGACACACAGAGATGTGAAACACACAGACACACAGAGGTGTGAAACACAGACAAACAGAGGTGGGAAACACACAGACACACAGAGGTGTGAAACACAGACAAACAGAGGTGGGAAACACACAGACACACAGAGGTGGGAAACACACAGACACACAGAGATGTGAAACACACAGACACACAGAGGTGTGAAACACAGACACACAGAGGTGTGAAACACACAGACACACAGAGGTGGGAAACACACAGACACACAGAGGTGGGAAACACACAGACACACAGAGGTGGGAAACACACAGACACACAGAGGTGGGAAACACACAGACAAACAGAGGTGGGAAACACACAGACACACAGAGGTGGGAAACACACAGACACACAGAGGTGGGAAACACACAGACACACATAGGTGGGAAACACACAGACACACAGAGGTGTGAAACACAGACAAACAGAGGTGTGAAACACACAGACACACAGAGGTGGGAAACACACAGACAAACAGAGGTGGGAAACACACAGACAAACAGAGGTGGGAAACACACAGACAAACAGAGGTGGGAAACACACAGACACACAGAGGTGGGAAACACACAGACACACAGAGGTGTGAAACACACAGACACACAGAGGTGGGAAACACACAGACACACAGAGGTGGGAAACACACAGACACACAGAGGTGGGAAACACACAGACACACAGAGGTGTGAAACACAGACAAACAGAGGTGGGAAACACACAGACACACAGAGATGTGAAACACACAGACACACAGAGGTGTGAAACACAGACAAACAGAGGTGGGAAACACACAGACACACAGAGGTGGGAAACACAGACAAATAGAGGTGTGAAACACACAGACACACAGAGGTGGGAAACACACAGACAAATAGAGGTGTGAAACACACAGACACACAGAGGTGTGAAACAGAGACACAGACGTGTGAAACACAGATACACAGTGCAAACAGTGGGACACATAAGAGACAAAGTAGCAATGTAGCAATGGCCACAAAGTAGCAATGGCCACAAGAGTTTGATGGCCTCCCAGCAGAGGTGTAGGCAGAAATCAAATAATTTTGCTCAATCTGAGTGGGTGGCCCTGGCAGGGCCTGGCTCCCATATCTACTGGGTGAAATATCACAGTGTGACATCACAGCAGCAAGATTTGTGACCTGTTGCCACAAGAAAAGGACAACCAGTGAAGAACAAATCATGAACATGTATTGATCACATCTTTACTAATGCTGCAGAAATGTGCTTGAAAGCAGTATCCAGATCTATCGGATGTAGTGATCACAATATAGTAGACAATGGAGCTGATCCTGGACTACAGGAAATGGAGGGCCGAACAGGCCCCCATTAACATCGTCCGGGCTGAAGCGGAGCGGGTCGAGAGTTTCAAGTTCCTTGGTGTCCAGATCACCAACAAACTATCATGGTCCAAAAACACCAAGACAGTCGTGAAGAGGGCACGACAACACCTTTTCCCCTTCAGGAGACTGTAAAGATTTGGCATGGGTCCTCAGATCCTCAAAAAGTTATACAGCTGCACCATCGAGACCATCCTGACTGGTTGCATCACCGCCTGGTATGGCAACTGCTCTGCATCTGACCGTAAGGTGCTACAGAGGGTAGTGCGTATGGCCCAGTACATCACCAGGGCCAAGCTTCCTGCCATCTAGGACCTCTATACCAGGCGGTGTCAGAGGAAGGCCCAAAAAATTGTCAAAGACTCCAGTCACCCTAGTCATAGACTGTTCTCTCTGCTACCGCACAGCAAGCGTTACCGGAGCGCCAAATCTAGGTCCAAAAGGCTCCTTACCAGCTTCTACCCTCAAGCCATAAGACTGCTGAACAATTAATCAAATGGCCACCCAGACTATTTACATTGACCCATTGTTTTTACACTGCTGCTACTCACTGTCTATTCTCTATGCATAGTCAATTTACAAATGACCTGGACTAACCTGTACCCCCACATTGACCCGGTACCGGTACCCCCTGTATATAGCCTTGTTATTACCTGGACTAACCTGTACCCACACATTGACTCGGTACCAGTACCCCCTGTATATAGCCTCGTTATTACCTAGACTAACCTGTACCCCCACATTGACCCGGTACTGGTACCCCCTGTATATAGCCTCATTATTACCTGGACTAACCTGTACCCCCACATTGACCCGGTACCGGTACCCCTGTATATAGCCTCATTATTACCTGGACTAACCTGTACCCCCACATTGACCCGGTACCGGTACCCCCTGTATATAGCCTCATTATTACCTGGACTAACCTGTACCCCCACATTGACCCGGTACCGGTACCCCTGTATATAGCCTCATTATTGTTATGCAATTGTCTTTTGTTACTTTTTGATTTGATTTGATTTGATTTTGCTTTAGTTTATTTAGTAAATATTTTCATAACTTTATTTCTTGAACTGCATTGTTGGTTAAGGGCTTGTAAGTAAGCATTTCACGGTAAGGTCTACACCTGTTGTATTCGGCGCATGTGACAAATTACATTTGATTTGATTTGATTTGATCTAGGAAAACCAAAGTTCTAAAGGCTGGGCCTAATATAGTGTATAGGAGGTCATACAATAAGTTTTGTAGTGATTCCTATGTTGTTGATGTAAAGAATATATGTTGGTCCGTGGTGTGTAATGAGAAGCAAACAGATGTTGCACTTGACATATTTATGAAATTGCTTATTCCAGTTACTAATAAGCATGCACCCATTAAGAAAATGACTGTAAAAACTGTTAAATCCCCGTGGATTGATGAGGAATTGAAAAATTGTATGGTTGAGAGGGATGAGGCAAAAGGAATGGCAAATAAGTCTGGCTGCACAACTGATTGGCAAACGTATTGCAAACTGAGAAATCATGTGACTAAACTGAATAAAAAGAAGAAGTAACTACACTATGAAACAAAGATAAATGACATAAAGAATTATAGTAAAAAGCTTTGGAGCACCTTAAATTACATTTTGGGGAAAACTCAGCTCCATCATTCATTGAATCAGATGGCTCATTCATTACAAAACCGACTGATATTGCCAACTGCTTTAATGATTTTTTCATTGGCAAGATTAGCAAACTTAGGCATGACATGCCAGCAACAAATGCTGACACTACACATCCAAGTATATCTGATCAAATTATGAAAGACAAGAATTGTAATTTTGAATTCCGTAAAGTGAGTGTGGAAGAGGTGAAAAAAGTATTGTTGTCTATCAACAATGACAAGCCACCGGGGTCTGACAACTTGGATGGAAAATTACTGAGGATAATAGTGGACGATATTGCCATATCTTCAATTTAAACCTTCTAGAAAGCATGTGCCCTCAGGCCTGGAGGGAAGCAAAAGTCATTCCGCTACCTAAGAATAGTAAAGCCCCCTTTACTGGCTCAAATAGCTGACCAATCAGCCTGTTACCAACCCTTCGTAAAGTTTTAGAAAAAATGGTGCTTGACCGGATACAATGCTATTTTACAGTAAACAAATTGACAAGCATGCTTATAGGGAAGGACATTGAACAAGCACAGCACTTACACAAATGACTGATGATTGGCTGAGAGAAATTGATGATAAAAAGATTGTGGGGGATGTTTTGATAGATGTCATTGCGGCTTTTGACATTATAGATCATAGTCTGCTGCTGGAAAAACGTATGTGTTATGGCTTTACACCCCCTGCTATATTGTTGATAAAGAGTTACCTGTCTAACAGAACACAGAGGGTGTTCTTTAATGGAAGCCTCTCCAACATCATCCAGGTAGAATCAGGAATTCCCCAGGGCAGCTGTCTAGGCCCCTTACTTTTTTCAATCTTTACTATCAACATGCCATTGGCTCTGAGTAAAGACTGTGTGTCTATGTATGCTGATGACTCAACACTATACACGTCAGCTACTACAGCGACTGAAATGACTGCAACACTTAACAAAGAGCTGGAGTTAGTTTCAGAATGGGTGGCAAGGAATAAGTTAGCGCTAAATATTTCAAAAACTAAAAGCATTGTATTTGGGACAAATCATTCACTAAACCCTGAACCTCAAATACATTTTGTAATGAATAATGTGGAAATTGAGCAAGTTGAGGTGACTAAACTGCTTGGAGTAACCCTGGATTGTAAACTGTCAAGGTCAAAACATATTGATACAACAGTAGCTAAGATGGGGAGAAGTCCGTCCATAATAAAGCGCTCTTCTGCCTTCTTAACAGCACTATCAACAAGGCAGGTCCTACAGGCCCTAGTTTTGTTGCACCTGGACTACTGTTCAGTCGTGTGGTCAGATGCAACAAAGAGGGACTTAGGAAATTTGCAATTGGCTCAGAACAGGGCAGCACGGCTGGCCCTTGGATGTACACAGAGAGCTAACATTAATAATATGCATGTCAATCTCTCCTGGCTCAAAGTAGAGGAGAGATTGACTTCATCACTACTGGTATTTGTGAGAGGTATTGACATGTTGAAAGCACAGAGCTGTCTGTTTAAACTACTAGCACACAGCTCAGACACCCACGCATACCCCACAAGACATGCCACCAGAGATCTCTTCACAGTCCCCAAGTCCAGAACAGACTATGGGAGGCGCACAGTACTACATAGAGCCATGACTACATGGAACTCTATTCCACATCAAGTAACTGATGCAAGCAGTAGAATCAGATTTTAAAAAACAGATGAAAATACACCTTATGGAACAGCGGGGACTGTGAAGCAACACAAACATAGGCACAGATAGATAGATAGATAGATAGATAGATAGATAGATAGATAGATAGATAGATAGATAGATAGATAGATAGACAGACAGACAGACAGACAGACAGACAGACAGACAGACAGACAGACAGACAGACAGACAGACAGACAGACAGACAGACAGACAGAGAGAGAGAGAGAGAGAGAGAGAGAGAGAGAGAGAGACAGACAGACAGACAGACAGACAGACAGACAGACAGACAGACAGACAGACAGAGTGTGTGTGTGTGTGTGTGTGTGTGTGTGTGTGTGTGTGTGTGTGTCCGTCACACTAAAAGACACGGAGACCCAGAAACATGTGTGTCTTTATTCTTCTAGCTGACAGAAACACCAACAGAACACAAGACTGATCCCTGTGGAAGTCTCTAATCCAGAGCTCAGGCCAAAAGTAGTGCACTATGTAGGGAATAGGGTGATATACAGTAGTAGACTAGAATACTGGAGTACCTAGGCCTGTGAAACAGGGGCTAAGGGTCGATTTAGGATTCAAACACATTTCATTTTATTCATTAGTCTGACTGATTTCTGAGGGTAGATTTTCCTGTTTTTGGTGTATTTCTAAAGTCTGTAAAGTATTTATAATATTTTTGACCCCATAATCACAGCTCCTCTATTACCTGTAATATGGTATCACTGCTCCTCTATTACCTGTAATATGGTATCACTGCTCCTCTATTACCTGTAATATGGTATCGCTGCTCCTCTGTTAGCTGTAATATGGTATCACTGCTCCTCTATTACCTGTAATATGGTATCACTGCTCCTCTGTTAGCTGTAATATGGTATCACTGCTCCTCTGTTAGCTGTAATATGGTATCACTGCTCCTCTGTTAACTGTAATATGGTATCACTGCTCCTCTGTTAGCTGTAATATGGTATCACTGCTCCTCTGTTAGCTGTAATATGGTATCACTGTTCCTCTGTTAACTGTAATATGGTATCGCTGCTCCTCTGTTAGCTGTAATATGGTATCGCTGCTCCTCTGTTAGCTGTAATATGGTATCACTGCTCCTCTGTTAACTGTAATATGGTATCGCTGCTCCTCTGTTAGCTGTAATATGGTATCACTGCTCCTCTGTTAGCTGTAATATGGTATCACTGCTCCTCTATTACCTGTAATATGGTATCACTGCTCCTCTGTTAACTGTAATATGGTATCACTGCTCCTCTGTTAGCTGTAATATGGTATCACTGCTCCTCTGTTAGCTGTAATGCAGTTGAAGTCGGAGATTTACATACACTTAGGTTGGAGTCATTAAAGCTCGTTTTTCAACCACTCCACAAATTTCTTGTTAACAAGCTATCGTTTTTGCAAGTCTACTTTGTGAATGACACAAGTCATTTTTCCAACAATTGTGTACAGACAGATTATTTCACTTACAATTCACTGTATCACAATTCCAGTGGGTCAGAAGTTTACATACACTAAGTTGACTGTGCCTTTAAACAGCTTGGAAAATTCCAGAAAATTATGTCATGGCTTTAGAAGCTTATTATAGGCTAATTGACATAATTTGAGTCAATTGGAGGTGTACCTGTGGATGTATTTCAAGGCCTACCTTCAAACACAGTGCCTCTTTGCTTGACATCATGGGAAAATCAAAAGAAATCAGCCAAGACCTCAGAAAATAAATTGTAGCAAATAAGAAGCCACTGCTCCAAAACCGCCATAAAAAAGCCAGACTACGGTTTGCAACTGCACATGGGGACAAAGATCGTACTTTTTGGAGAAATGCCCTCTGGTCTGATGAAACAAAAATAGAACTGTTTGGCCATAATGACCCTCGTTATGTTTGAAGGAAAAAGGGGGATGCTTGCAAGCCGAAGAACACCATCCCAACGTGAAGCACGGGGGTGGCAGCATCATGCTGTGGGGGTGTTTTGCTGCAGGAGGGACCGGTGCACCTCACAAAATAGATGGCATCATGAAGAAGGAAAATTATGTGGATATATTGAAGCAACATCTCAAGACATCAGTCAGGAAGTTAAAGCTTGGTCGCATCTCCACCAGCGCCGTTCCTTCCTCTCTCCTGTCTCAATCCTTTTTTCCTTGTCATTGCACCCAACACGTCATCACGCAACAGACGTCATCAGAGCGCGCAACAGAACCGTGTACTGCCTACACTCGGTTTGTTGTTTTTATAAGATCGTTTTTAAATCATAGCTAAAGTTTGCATTGCTACTGATTCCGCGACGCGGTCAGCCTTTACGGCTGGGACCACAAGTTTGTGTCCCAGATTCCTGGTTACCAACAACGACGAGATGACCTACAGAGAGGAGCAAGCTGAAAGTTGGATGTCTCTCATGGCTTCGCTCACCCCTGGATGTACCACCTGCCAGTACCTGAGCCAGAGAGTCGCTGAGCTGGAAGGGAGAGTATCTGTCTTGCGCCAGATCAAGGAGGACGAGGATTTCCTGGACTCCATGGTTGCACAAACCACCTCCAAAATCGATGACGTCACCTGCCCCTGGCTCGGCACCTCCACTTCTGGGGAGCCTGTAATGGAGAAACTCCATTCGGTTCCCTTAAATGAGCCATGGCCCAGGCTAGGAGCTAAACCGAAGGGCCCGGTCTGTTCCACCCCTTCTGCTCCGCCTCAGGATGCCTGGATTGCTGTCCGGGGAGTAAAGCACTCCAGGAAACGGAATCCATCAAATGTTTCGGAAGTGCTACAATTGGGGAGGAGATTCAAGGTCTATTTCTTCGGGACAATTTCCATCTTAACAGGTATGGCTCCAGCATCCTCTCCACCAACATGTCATCTTAACAGGTATGGCTCCAGCATCCTCTCCACCAACATGTCATCTTAACAGGTATGGCTCCAGCATCCTCTCCACCAACATGTCATCTTAACAGGTATGGCTCCAGCATCCTCTCCACCAACATGTCATCTTAACAGGTATGGCTCCAGCATCCTCTCCACCAACATGTCATCTTAACAGGTATGGCTCCAGCATCCTCTCCACCAACATGTCATCTTAACAGGTATGGCTCCAGCATCCTCTCCACCAACATGTCATCTTAACAGGTATGGCTCCAGCATCCTCTCCACCAACATGTCATCTTAACAGGTATGGCTCCATCATCCTCTCCACCAACATGTCTCTTACTCTTGCCTCATGTAGCGCCTTTGATACCTGACGTTGTGTATTTTCGGGGGTTGACTTTTGGGATTGTACGCTCCCCTATCAGACTATGTTCAATGCTCCTCTCCTAGTTTCATTAATTAGTCCCTCAATTGCAAATATGGAACAAACTTCCGCTAACAACCTTTCTGCAATTCCTAGATTATTGTCCAATCACCGTATTGCGAATACTACTTACATGCAGAGAGGTATTGTTAGTAGTAATCTTGTCCCCATAAAATGGAGCTCTGTCAATAGCCCGAAAAATGGTTTATTGCTCATTCAGTGCAGCTTCAGGTGCTACCTTGGATACTCCATCTGATATGAATTCCCGTAGCAATGGCATTGGAATAATTCATTTGAATGCTAGAAGCCTGATCCAAAAGTTGGACTTTATTGAAATGTTGGTCTCAAAATCAAATGTTGATGTACTGATTGTATCTGAATCGTGGCTGTGTGATTCTGTGCCTGATTCAGATGTTCAGTTGATTGGGTACAATATTTATAGAGCTGATAGAGTTGGTAGAGGTGGTGGTATCGCGATTTATGTAAAATGCTGCTTAAATGTTTCTGTGTCCATATCAACCTCTGTCCCAAAGCAATATGAATGTCTAGTTTTAAATGTGGTACTTGGTAATAATGCTAATTTAACTCTAGCTGGGGTATATCGCCCCCCCCCCCAGCTCCTCCTTGTACTCTATGCAAACTATCTGATATACTGTCTGACTATGCAAACTCTCTGAATTACTGATTTTGGGAGATTTTAACCTGGATTGGCTTTCACCAGTATCCGATAAATTAAAAGATATTTGTACTGAGCTAAATCTGACTCAGCTGATAACTAAACCAACCAACTTTAAGAATCCAGTCAAATCTACTCTACTAGACATTATTCTAAAAATACCCCCCATAAATACACAGCCAGTGGGGGTTTTCAAATGATATCAGTGACCACTGCTCTATTGCTTGTATTAGAGATACCAGGCTGAAACACTCTGGTCCCTGTATAATCTCTAAGAGAAATTATAAACATTTCTCACAGCAAGCTTTTATCCTTGACTTATATCACTCTGAGCTTTTATCCACTTGCTGCTTTCTGGACCCGGTTTTAGCCCTTGCTTTTTTCTCTTCTATTGTTCCCTCTATGTCTGATAAACACGCCCCGCTTCAGAAGCACAGAGTAAGAAACCGAACCAGTTCTTGGTTCTCTCCTGAATTGTCAGGTCTTTTTCTGTCTTTTTTCTGGGCCTTGGCGAGGAAAACAGGTACTCCAGCTGATTGGCTGTTTTTTTAGGCAATTGAGAAATAAATGTACTGCAGCTGTCAAAAAGGCAAAATCAAATAACTTCCTTAATGCTATGACAGATTCTGCAGGAGATCCTGCAAAATTCTGGAAAACCGTTAATTCACTGAAACGGGGGAATTCTGCTGTTTCTCTTCCTAAGCAAATTATCTCAGACTCCTGTATTCTAAGTGAAAAAAATTATATTTGTGATGCTTTTAATAAGCATTTCATCTCTGCTGGTTTTTTATTTGAAAAGAAAAGTGGCCATTGTGGTACTGGCCAGTTAGTTGATTTTTCGTCTTGCTTTTCAACCGTTACTCTGAAAAATGGTAACCCTGTTTTTAGTTTCCAGAAAATAACTGAAGCAGAGGTTCTAGCTGCCCTGTGTGCCATTGATACTAAGAAATCCTTAGGCGCTGACAATTTAGACCCATACTTACTTAAGTGTGCTGCACCTATCATTGCTGGTTCAGTGACACACATTTTTTATCTAACATTAAGCACAGGAAATATCCCTAAGGTATTGAAAGCAGCTTTTGTTCTGCCATTACATAAGGGAGGTGACGGTAGTGATTTGGATAACTATCGACCCATCTCTAGGCTCCCTTGTCTGGCAAAGATCCTAGAATCTATAGTCAACAAACAGTTAAAATCTTTTCTTTCTGTTAACAGTATTTTTAGCCCCAATCAATCTGGTTTTAGATCTAAACACAGTACCACATCGGCCACTATGCTTGTTGTAAATGATATTGCAAATGCCTTAGATGATAGAAAGCACTGTGCTGCGTTGTTTGTAGATTTGTCAAAAGCTTTTGACACTGTAGACCATGCTATCCTTTTGAGTAAGCTGTCATCTATAGGACTGGGCACTGATGCCTGTCGATGGTTTTATGACTATTTTAAAGATAGAACTCAGGCCGTCATGGTCGACGGGGTCAAGTCTGACCCCTTACAGTTACTTAAAGGGGTCACTCAGGGTTCAATAATTGGCCCACTATTCTTCTCACTTTATATAAACAACATTGGTGATGATGTCAGATATTGTAAATTCCATTTATATGCAGATGACCCAGTGATATACTCTATCGCTCCAACAGCGGACCAAGCTTTAATGCAGTTGGATACTACAGGGGTCTCTTTTACAGCTTAAACTCTTTCTTTTAAAAAACATGTTACTGAATTGGGAAAAAAGCTCAAATTCAAGATAGTGTTCCTTTACAGAAACAGGGCTTGTCTGTCCTCCGTAAATAGAAAACAAATTGTGCAGGCTACTTTTATGTCCGTTTTAGATTATGGTGATATTATCTATATGCATGCATCGGCAAACACATTAAAACCACTGGATGCTATTTACCATTGTGCACTCAGGTTTATCACGGGTGATAGTTACAAAACTCATCACTGTATCCTATATCAACATGTGGGTTGGGCCTCTCTATCTGTGAGGCGAGAGCAACATGCTCTCTTGTTTATTTATAAAGCACTTCTTTTAAAACTACCTCCATATATATCATCATTAATTTCCACTAGATATACTAATTTTAAAACCAGATCACAGATGTGGATTACATTAGAGACTCCTGTGGTCTCCACAGAGTTGGGTAGGACTGCCTTCAGTTCCTTTGCACCTTATTTATGGAACAAACTGCAGATCCAACTTAAGTTAGACACTCTGGTGTCCCTTGCCCATTTTAAAAATGTTATGGAGGATCAATATGATGTTGTTTGTGATTGTATCTGTTGAATTGTGTTTTTGTTTTGTATGTTTGAAATGTTCTTGTCTGTTTGTCTAAAACTGTACATGTCAACATGTTTACACAGGGCACAGCCGTAAAAGAGATCCAGGTCTCAGTCTGTTTTTCCATGTTAAAATAAAGATAAAAATAAATAAATGGGACAATGACCACAAGCAAACTTCCAAAGTTGTGGCAAAATGGCTTAAGGACAACAAAGTCAAGGTATTGGAGTGGCCATCACAAAGGCCTGACCTCAATCCTATAGAACATTTGTGGGCAGAAATGAAAAAGCGTGTGCGAGCAAGGAGGCCTACAAACCTGACTCAGTTACACCAGCTCTGTCAGGTGGAATGGGCCAAAATTCACCCAACTTATTGTCGGAAGCTTGTGGAAGGCTAAGTTAAACAATTTAAAGGCAATGCTACCAAATACTAATTGAGTGTATGTAATAATAATAATAATAATAATAATAATAATATGCCATTTAGCAGACGCTTTTATCCAAAGCGACTTACAGTCGTGCGTGCATACATTTTTGTGTATGGGTGGTATGTAAACTTCTGACCCACTGGAAATGTGATGAAATAAATAAAAGCTGAAATAAATAATTCTCTCTACTATTATTCTGACATTTCACATTCTTAAAATAAAATGGTGATCCTAACTGACCTAAGACAGGGAATTTGTACTAGGATTAAATGTCAGGTACTTGGCTAAGGTGTATGTAAACTTCCGACTTCATCTGTATATACCGTACAGTACTTGAGGTAAGTTGAGGTAATTGAGGTATGTAAATTACCGCGATATACCTCAATTACCTCGACTAACCGGTGCCCCCGTACATTGACTTTGTACCGGTACCCCCTGTACATAGCCTCGCTACTGTTATTTTATTTTACTGCTGCTCTTTAATTATTTGCTATTTTTATTTTTTACTTATCTATTTTTTACTTAACACTTTTTTTTATTTTCTTAAAACTGCATTGTTGTTAAGGGCTTGTAAGTAAGCATTTCACTGTTGTATTCAGCGCATGTGGCAAATAAAATTTTATTTGCTCCTCTATAACCTGTAATACTGTATCACTGCTCCTCTATTACCTGTAATACGGTATCAAGGCTCCTCTATTATCTGTAATAGGGTATCACTGCTCCTCTGTTACATTTTGTAATATGGTATCACTGCTCCTCTATTACCTGTAGTATGGTATCACTACTCCTCTATTACCTGTAATACGGTATCACTGCTCCCCTATTACCTGTAATACGGTATCACTACTCCTCTATTACCTGTAATACGGTATCACTGCTCCTCTATTACCTGTAATAATGTATTACTGCTCCTCTATTACCTGTAATTCGGTATCACTGCTCCTCTATTACCTGTAATACTGTATCGCTGCTCCTCTATTACCTGTAGTATGGTATCACTGCTCCTCTATTACCTGTAATACTGTATCACTGCTCCTCTATTACCTGTAATACTGTATTACTGCTCCTCTATTACCTGTAATTCGGTATCACTGCTCCTCTATTACCTGTAATTCGGTATCACTGCTCCTCTATTACCTGTAATATGGTATCACTGCTCCTCTATTACCTGTAATAATGTATTACTGCTCCTCTATTACCTGTAATACGGTATCACTGCTCCTCTATTACCTGTAATACGGTATCACTGCTCCTCTATTACCTGTAGTATGGTATCACTGCTCCTCTATTACCTGTAATACGGTATCACTGCTCCTCTATTACCTGTAATACGGTATCACTGCTCCTCTATTACCTGTAATACGGTATCACTGCTCCTCTATTACCTGTAATACGGTATCACTGCTCCTCTATTACCTGTAGTATGGTATCACTGCTCCTCTATTACCTGTAATATGGTATCACTGCTCCTCTATTACCTGTAATATGGTATCACTGCTCCTCTATAACCTGTAATACGGTATCACTGCTCCTCTATTACCTGTAATACGGTATCACTGCTCCTCTATTACCTGTAATACGGTATCACTGCTCCTCTATTACCTGTAATACGGTATCACTGCTCCTCTATTACCTGTAGTACGGTATCACTGCTCCTCTATTACCTGATATAGAGTACCACAGTATAAGTCATAACACCCATAAAACCTAGAAGTCAAACAGGGAAATGGTTCTTATCGTTTTTCCACCATTAATTTTTCCCATAGGGGATTTTAGAAACACTTAAAACAAGGGCTGTGTTTCGTGTAGGCTTACCCTGGTGTGACTTTTTGATAACCGATCTCTCTAGGACAAGGTGACTTTTATCAATATATTCGCCTGTATTTACCCACCCCAAAATGAAATGCTAATGAGTTGCTAATGTGGCTATCATAAAGAACTACAAATGCCATGATGATCTGGAATAGACTGCCGAATTGAGGCAAAGGTAAGAATCTCTGGATTATCTATCTAATGTTAGCTAAATGTAGTAATGAATAAATTGGCTACATTTCTTTAAATGGACAATTCCGTGAACTGTCTTGTTTAAGTTTTGAATTGACACAATACCTGTTAGCAAAGGTGTCAGCTAGAGATGACGTGTAGGAGCTTGCAGGGATTTGTAGTTTTGCATGATGTCTACTTTTATGCTAATTAGCATTTTTTAGAATCTGAGAGTAAAAAGAGCCGAATATATTGATAAAAGTCACCTTGTCCTGGAGAGATATACATAGTTATCAAAACGTCACGCCAAGGTAAGCCTACATGAAACACAGCCCTTATTTTAAGAGTTTCTCAAATCCCCTATGACAAAAACGAATGGTGGAAAAACGATTTGAACCATTTCCCTGTTTGACCACTAGGTTTTATGGGTATTATGACACCTCCACTGTGGAGCTCTATACGGTATCACTGGTCCTCTATTCTGTGTAGTTTGGGATAAACAGATGATTCATAGGTGAATGTAACATACACAGTGTTCCACAGGTCAATAGTTACTATGACAACTGACTGACATCCCTCTCATTCAGGGTTAGAAGTCTCTGATTGGACAATAGTTCATGAAGGGTTTCTGACATCACTAAAACCTTTCCTCCATTGACACAGGAAATCTTATTGATGTCAAAGTCTCTGTGAGACCATATTAGATCCAGTGTTCAGTAGATCCAGTCTGCAGTAGATCCAGTCTGCAGTAGATCCACTCTGCAGTAGATCCAGATTGCAGTAGTTCCAGACTGCAGTAGGTCCACTGTTCAGTAGATCCAGTCTGCAGTAGATCCAGACTGCAGTAGATCCAGACTGCAGTAGTTTCAGTCTGCAGTAGATCCAGTGTTCAGTAGATCCAGACATCAGTAGATTCAGCTTGCAGTAGATCAAGACTACAGTAGATCCAGATTGCAGTAGGTCAAGACTGCAGTAGATCCAGTGTTCAGTAGATTCAGTCTTCAGTGGATCCAGTGTTCAGTAGATCCAGTGTCAAGTAGATTCAGACTGCAGTAGATCCAGATTGCAGTAGATCTAGACTGCAGTAGATTCAGTCTGCAGTAGATCCAGTGTTCAGTAGATCCAGACAGAAGTAGATCCAGCTTGCAGTAGATCAAGACTGCAGTAGATCCAGTATTCAGTAGATCCAGTGTTCAGTAGATCCAAACTGCAGTAGATCCAGAGTACAGTATATCCGGACTGCAGTAGCTTCAGTGTTCAGTAGATCCAGACTGCAGTAGATCCAGTGTTCAGTAGATCCAGCCTTCAGTAGATCCAGACTGCAGTAGATCCAGTGTTCAGTAGATCCAGACTGCAGTAGATCCAGAGTACAGTAGATCCGGACTGCAGTAGATTCAGTGTTCAGTAGAACCAGACTGCAGTAAATCCAGTGTTTAGTAGATCCAACCTTCAGTAGATCCAGCGTTCAGTAGATCCAGTGTTCAGTAGATCCAGACTGCAGTAGTTCCAGATTGCAGTAGATCCAGTGTTCAGTAGATCCAGTGTTCAGTAGATCCAGACTGCAGTAGTTCCAGTGTTCAGTAGATCCAGACTGCAGTAGATCCAGTGTTCAGTAGATCCAGACTGCAGAAGATGGGGGGGGGGGGGGGGGGGGGGGTGTTCTGATAACTGTATGACACTGCAACAAGAGGCAAGAAGAGGGTAACCATGGAAACAAAGCACCTCTCTCCTTTTCTTTCTCTATCTTACTCCACCCACTCTCTCTATGTCTCACTCTCTCTCTGTCTCACTCTCTCTCTGTCTCACTCTCTCTCTGTCTCACTCTCTCTCTGTCTCACTCTCTCTCTGTCTCACTCTCTCTCTGTCTCACTCTCTCTCTGTCTCACTCTCTCTGTCTCACTCTCTCTCTGTCTCACTCTCTCTCTGTCTCACTCTCTCTCTGTCTCACTCTCTCTCTGTCTCACTCTCTCTCTGTCTCACTCTCTCTCTGTCTCACTCTCTCTCTGTCTCACTCTCTCTCTCTCACTCTCTCTCTGTCTCACTCTCTCTCTGTCTCACTCTCTCTCTGTCTCACTCTTTCTGTCTCACTCTCTTTCTTACTCTCTCTCTTTACCTCTCCCTCTGACTTTCTTTCTCTCTCCCTATCTGTCTATCATCTGAATTTCTCACCCTCTCTCTTTCTCTCTCTCTATGTGAAAACGCAGCTTGTTGATTCCTTGCTCTGATTGGCCACGCCCTGTGAGGCGTCAGCCAACAGAGGCCAGTAGCCATGGTAACATCTCCTCAGTGACCCCATCAAAACCTGTGACATCACATCCTGTTGGTCAGACGGTGGTGATCTGGTCCACCACCCTGGTGCTGTCAACCATCTCCACACACTCCACTTCCTCTCTAAGCCCCTCCCCTTCCCCTCTGTCTCCCTGTCTACTTCCTGTCTTCTTGGCGGGCGGCAGGAAGGTGAGCAGTGTGGGAAGGAAGGCCAAGGCATGGAGCGCTGAACAGAATGCCGTCAGCACTAGGCAACGGAACAGCGAGCGGGTCAGGTTGGAGCGGACGGCGGCCAGAGGGAGCAGCGCTGCGGTGTAGCAGATCAACGTCTGTAGAGAGGGGACGCCATGTCTCTCCAACGCCAGTCTGACCCACACGGTCCGGCTGTCCCCCCGGCCAGAGGAGAATGTGGCCAGTAGAGGACCACAGCAGTCTGCAGAGTGACCCAGCGCTGAGATCAGACATAACACAGACACACAGTCCAGCTCCACGCCCCAAAGAGTCATGAAGCCCAGAACACCAAACTGAACAGAGAGGAGGGTGAGACTGAGCCACACGGCCACTAGGGGCTCCACCACTGCTAGAGAGGACAGACCCAGCAGGAACAACACCGCCATGAGGGAGTGGCGCAGAGGAGAGCTCACCGCTGCAGCATACCTAGAGAGAGAAGGAGAGAAACAGAGAGAGAAGGAGAGAAAGAGAAAGAGAGAAACAGAGAGAGGAGGAGTGAAAGGAAGAGAAATGGAAAGAAAGGAAGATAGATGAAGAGAAAAAGAGGTAGAGAGAGAGAAGGGGGAGAGGGAAAGAGGAGCAGAGAGAGACAGAAAGACAGGTAGAGACGGGGAGAGGGAAAGAAGAGGAGAGAGCGACAGAAAGACAGGTAAAGAGGGGGAGAGGGAAAGAGGAGAGAGAGAGAGAGAGAGACAGAAAGACAGGTAAAGCGAGGGAGAGGGAAAGAGGAGAGAGAGAGACAGAAAGACAGGTAGAGAGGGGGGAGAGGGAAAGAGGAGAGAGAGAGAGACAGAAAGACAGGTAGAGAGGGGGGAGAGGAGGAGAGAGAGACAGAAAGACAGGTAGAGAGGGGGAGAGAAAGAGGAGGAGAGAGAGACAGAAATACAGGTAGAGAGGGGGGAGAGGAGGAGAGAGAGACAGAAAGACAGGTAGAGAGGGGGAGAGAAAGAGGAGGAGAGAGAGACAGAAAGACAGGTAGAGAGGGGGAGAGGGAAAGAGGAGAGAGAGAGAGAGAGAGAGACAGGTAGAGAGGGGGGAGAGGGGGAGAGGGGGAGAGGAGGAGAGAGAGACAGAAAGACAGGTAGAGAGGGGAGAGAGGGAAAGAGGAGGAGAGAGAGACAGAAAGACAGGTAGAGAGGGGGGAGAGGGAAAGAGGAGGAGAGAGAGACAGAAAGACAGGTAGAGGGGGGGAGAGGAGGAGAGAGAGACAGAAAGACAGGTAGAGGGGGGGAGAGAAAGAGGAGGAGAGAGAGACAGAAATACAGGCAGGCAAGATTAGTGTGCCGACCAGTTGAGGCTCTCTCACACACATCCGCACACACAAACACACACACACACACAAACACGCACGCACACACACATACACACGCACACACACACAAACGCACCCACATGCACACAAACACACACACACCTGACCCACCTGTCCAGGTAGACGAAGGAGGGGTTGAAGATGAGAAATCGGAC
Source organism: Coregonus lavaretus (assembly GCF_964263955.1). Taxonomy (NCBI): domain Eukaryota; kingdom Metazoa; phylum Chordata; class Actinopteri; order Salmoniformes; family Salmonidae; genus Coregonus; species Coregonus lavaretus. The sequence goes on from NW_028164603.1 coordinate 231,646, forward strand.
CCGTGATGTCAGAGACAGACGCCTCAGCGTGTCTAACAGGACGGACATCTCCTCCCTCTTGTTCTCCGTTGTCTTGGCAACCAGGAAGACACGTGATGCGGCCATCTCTGGCTCCTCCCCTTCATTGCGCTCAGCGAAGATGATGTCATCGGCGAAATGAGCGAATTGCGGCTGGCGAAGGAAGGAGAGGCGGAGCATCCGCGTAAAGCTATCACGTGATTGGCTGGTAGTGGAGAGGTTCCGTTCTGTCAGGAAATCCAGGTAGCTCTCCAGCCAGCTGATTCGCTGGAACCCTTTAACAATAATAACAATTATATTCATATACCAATAGTAATATTTATACAACACATTTCATAAAATACAATACTCAAAAAGTTCTACAGCTGCACCATCGAGAGCATCCTGACTGGTTGTATCACTGCTTGGTATGGCAACTGCTCGGTATCCAACTGTAAGGCACTACAGAGGGTAGTGCGTACGGCCCAGTACATCACTGGGGCTGAGCTTCCTGCCATCCAGGACCTCTATACCAGGCGGTGTCAGAGGAAGGCCCTAAAGATTGTCGAAGACTCCAGCCACCCTAGTCATAGACTGTTCTCTCTGCGACTTCACAGCAAGTGGTACTGGAGCGTCAAGTCTGGAACCAAAAAGCTCCTTAACAGCTTCTACCCCCAAGCCATAAGACTGCTGAACAGCTAATCATGGCTACCCAGACTATTAGCAGCTTCTACCCCCAAGCCATAAGACTGCTGAACAGCTAATCATGGCTACCCAGACTATTAGCAGCTTCTACCCCCAAGCCATTAGACTGCTGAACAGCTAATCATGGCTACCCAGACTATTAGCAGCTTCTAC